>NW_028301740.1:0-79384 GCF_054131105.1 Drosophila navojoa
TTTTAGTGATAAACTCGATATGCGCGTGATATGTACGGACATTTTAAAAAAAGTTAATGTCTCTAGCTCTTATATCTTCTGAGATCGACGCGTTCATACATACGGACGGACGGACGGACGGACGGACAGACAGACGGACAGGGCTAAAGCGACTCATCTTGTCGCCCTGATCAAGAATATATATACTTTGTGGGGTCTGCCATGCCTCCTTTTGCCTGTTACATACATTTTAACAAAACCATTATACCCTGATTTCCCATTTTCAATGGGTTCAGGGTATAAAAACAAGTAAGAAAACTCTAGTCGAGAGCGCTCGACTAGATACTACCCTGAACCAAACTAATAGAAAAGCACAAATTTTAACAAAAACCAAAATTGTATAAAGTTCATCTTAGTATACATTTTAAATTTGGAGACTCTAGCTTGAAAGATGTAGGAGATATAATTATTTAAGTGATCTTCGATAAGGTTTTTTATCGATAAAAAAGTATCGGAATGAGTTATCGTTTTTTAGTGATAAACTCGATATGCGCGTGATATGTACGGACATTTTAAAAAAAGTTTAAGTCTCTAGCTCTTATATCTTCTGAGATCGACGCGTTCATACATACGGACGGACGGACGGACGGACGGACGGACAGACAGACGGACAGGGCTAAAGCGACTCATCTTGTCGCCCTGATCAAGAATATATATACTTTGTGGGGTCTGCCATGCCTCCTTTTGCCTGTTACATACTTTTAACAAAACCATTATACCCTGATTTCCCATTTTCAATGGGTTCAGGGTATAAAAACAAGTAAGAAAACTCTAGTCGAGAGCGCTCGACTAGATACTACCCTGAACCAAACTAATAGAAAAGCACAAATTTTAACAAAAACCAAAATTGTATAAAGTTCATCTTAGTATACATTTTAAATTTGGAGACTCTAGCTTGAAAGATGTAGGAGATATAATTATTTAAGTGATCTTCGATAAGGTTTTTTATCGACAAAAAAGTATCGGAATGAGCTATCGTTTTTTAGTGATAAACTCGATATCCGCGTGATATATACGGACATTTTAAAAAAAAGTTGAAGAGTCTAGCTCTTATATCTTCTGAAATCGACGCGTTCAAATATACGGACAGACAGACGGACAGGGCTAAATCGACTCAGCTCGTCGCCCTGATCAAGAATATATATACTTTGTGGGGTCTGCCACGCCTCCTTCTGCCTGTTACATACATTTTAACAAAACCATTATACCCTGATTTCCCATTTTCAATGGGTTCAGGGTATAAAAAGGGAAAAGAGTTATGGACCCAAAGGGCTACCCTGTGGTACACCAGACGAAACAAAGATAACTTTAGACGTAGCTGTTCTGAGCAAGACTCTTTGGGTTCTACCAATTAAATAGGATGAAATACAAGATACAAGTCTAGGCGAAAATCCCAAGTGTTCAAGCTTAAGAATTAGTATGTGATGATGTACTGAGTACTGAGTCAAATGCATTACTGAAGTCAGTACAAATAACATCCGTTTGCATTTTTTTAGAAAAACTGTCATTGAACAAAACCATGTTGAGATGGTTGAAAAATCGATTTGCAAAAATGCTGCAAGGCCGATGCTATAATTTTCTCAAATAACTTCGGAATGACAGATAATTTCGCAGTGCCTCTATAGTTGGAAATATCAAATCTTCCACCTTTTTTATATAAGGGAATGATGAAAGATTCTTTCTAAATTGAAGGGAACACATCAGGATCCAAGGACAAGTTAAACAATTTTAGTAATTGTGACTGAAGAGAAACACTGCACTCTTTAATCACACAACTTGGAATATTATCGGCACCGGGAGAGAAAGATGATTTCAACGTCCTAATGGCCGCAGCCAGAGAGGCTGCAGAGGATATGGATATGAGTTGTTGTAGAGATTAGCAGAAGTTGATTAAAAAAATCAGAAAATAGATCAGAGGAATCCTGGTCATTGCAAGTTTTTTCACCACCAAGGAAAAATGAGGACGGCAAACCAGAAGATTTACTCTTCAAGTTAACAAATGAATAAAATTGTTTTGGATCTCGAGCAAACTGACGTTTGCAATGTATAAGATAATTCTCATAACAGCTAGAATTTAAAAGATTGTCAACACTTGAACCAGACTTTTTATAATTTTTAAAACATTTAGTTTTAATGTCTCTCAAGTTCAAAAGAGTCTTGGTAAACCAAGGTGGCTTATTTGAAACTGGCGAAATACGGCAGAGAGGGACACAATCATCCAGAATAGAGTTTAGGGTAGAATAAAAAAACGATGCTGCCAAATTAATATCATTCGACTCATATAAAATGTTGAATTAATTAATTCATTAAACAAAACAAAATCGCATTTACGATAACAATGACTTGGTTTATAAGGCAAAGGAGTATAATTGAGATGATTATCAACAAATGAGCTTACTGTTACGCTCATTGCGAGCGAAAAAATGTCCAAATTGCTTCCAAAATTAAGGAATCATCCGGTGTAAACGCTAGCCTTTCAACAGAAATACAAAACATCCAAAGGTGTCTGCAAATAATAAAAACCCAGCTCTAAATGCTATACGTAAAGAAAATCGGCTCCAATATGCGAGAGAATACATGAATACACTCGATTTAATTATTGGCGTTCAGTTGTGTTTACTGGTGAAAAACATTTTAATTTGGATGGCCCTGATGGTTTCAAATTTACTACCATGATTTACAAACATGTGAGCTGTATTTTAGCCGCCATCACAGTGTGGGGTGCCATCACATATTATGGAACAACAGATTTCATTTTCATAGATCAGAGGATGACCGATGAGCGTTAAGAAACTGTGTTACAGTCCGTAATTTCTAGGATTAAGGATCTCTCCGGACCGTTGCCATCGATTTTCTTAGAAGATAATACTCCATAACGCTGGAGCTGTGTAGTCACTTATTACGAGTGAAAATGTTTAGGCCACGATTTGGCCTCCGTATTCCCCAGATCTCAAAATAATTGTAAATGTTTGGCAAAGGCTTTTTAAGAAAGTATTTGAAGGAAGTAAGCAACATGAAGACAAAGAAATACTAACTGCTGCAATTAAATATGCTTGGGGCGAGATTTCGCTGTGCTACATAAGCTTATTGTATCACTCTATGAAGGACCGGTTGTATGAGGTTATTTCGAACAATAGAAGCAGGACTCCTTATTGAAATTATTTTTATATATTTACTTATTGCTTAAATAATTATAACAAGTAAGAACGTTGCAGTCGGGCGCTACCGACTGCGGAATACTCATACACAGCCCGTATACATGATGCTATGTTTACAAAGGGGCATTTATTCTTATTTCAAATTTAATTTGGCTTTAAAAAAATGTAGTACAAAACAATTATGCTTTTTGATTATATTGTAGCTTTTGGTAATTTTTATCGAGTAATCTATAATTATTATATTGATCGTGCACTTTTTGAGTACAAATGTATGGTAACTTTCGTTGATAGCTTTCGGTCACACCTATTGCAGATTCTTAAGCGTTTGCTTACATTACAAAAGCGCGCTTTTTAGTATTCTAAGAATTGCGATTGATTTCTGGATTTTCTAGCTGTTATTATAGTTTGGTCAGATGACGCTCTGTTATTAGCTTATTGTATTTTAGCTACCTGATTGTCAAGCAAAACGATAGCGTGGGTGATAGAGGCGTCGCAAGTTATGTTACAGCGGCGGAGGTTCAAAGCCCCTTCAATGTTGTGTTCCGTTTTTCCTTAGAAAGGCCCAGAAACCGCTGGCAGTTTCGGAGACCATGGGCTCCTGGGCATACGCGGCACTGGAAGGAATTGGTACCACGTGGCTTGCTGCTTTCTAATGACGGCGTCTTTATCTGGAAGAACGAATGAGTTGGAGGTTGAATTACTTGTTCGTTAGAACATAACATGGAGGTTAGTTCGACAGCACAAGGAGGACGAGGATCGAGTTGGAATGATGGGCCTGAATGAAGGATATCATTCAGGCTCTCATTGAAACCGACCCTCACTTTTGTAGTGGTGTTGTCGGGAACTCGGGATGGAAGAGTTGCCGGAATCTCAAGTTTTGTCTCACCCGGAACGGAGACTTGAGTTGTGAACGAGGATCCCGGTGAAGTTCGTGAAAGTGGGCCAGTCAGCACCCAACCGAAAACAGTCTCTAGACCTAGAAGAGGTCCACAGATATTCGGATAGTAACCTTCCTGAATAATAGTCGGAAGGATATCCGCACCTAGAAGGACATCAATTTCTGAACTCTTGTAGAACTCGGGATCAGCTAGCTGAATATTCGGCAGCTGGTTCACTAAGAGTTGCGGAATTGGAGTTTACCGGCAAGTTTTGGAAGGACGAGAGCAGAAGCTTCGATTCGTAGTCTCGGCTTCGAAGGAGAACCAATGTCAAAGCTGCATAGCTTTTGTGCATGAGCTGTAACTGCTTGATTCAAGCTGGAAACTTGAGTCTGCATGGATTTGAAGGGCAACTTGATTTTGCGGAATAGTCGCTCAGAAATGAAAGTTGCTTCGGATCCTGAGTCGACTAAAGCACGGGCGGGATAGATTGCTCCGGAATGACATATGTTGATCACCGCCGTGCCGAGGAGGACACCTCGCGTGTTGGCAGCCAGATACGTTTGGACGTTGGACATAACTTGCGTACGAATTGGGGCTATAGCTGTTGCGGATGCAGCAGCAGACCGAGTAGTATTGTCCCTATGGAGTAGGGTGTTATGTCGACCATTACACTTGAAACAGTTGTGCGTACTGACACACTCTCGTAACTGGTGACCCTTAGCGAAGCAGTTCAGGCAAAGATTCTTTGCTTTGATGTATGCCTCTCGTTCATGGATAGACAGCTGGAGAAACCGAGGGCAAAATCGAATTGGATGGTTCTGTTCTGAACACAGATCGCACGTCCTGCCAGGCTGGAATTTCTGTTTTTTGTGTCAGTGAATGCTCCCAGAGAGATCGAGTGTGATCTGGCAATTTGGATGTGCACACGAACACAAGGATACAGTCCCAATTCTCCGTAGAGATTTGAGCATGCTCGATTGCAGTGACGCATCTATGAACGGTGCCATGCAACTCTCTGAGAGCCGAGCCTGATTCCTTGGTGACTTTGGAGAGGTTAAGCAGGATTTTCAGCTGGCTGTTGACTAACAGCCGCTTATTCTCGAACCGATCACACAAGGAGCCCCAAGCCGATGCAAAGCCGTCGTTTGTGAGAGGATACTCTGCGACTAAGGCATTTGCATCGCCTGCTGTCTTTGAATTGAGGTGGAATAACTTTTCCACCGGAGTCAAGCGCGGGTTTTGGATATAAATGACAGTAAAAAGGTCGCGGAATGTTGGCCAGCGCAAGTAGTCGCCGTGGAACACTTCTGTATCAACAGGTGGAAGGCGACAGCCTCCAGACGAGGCGAAAGTAGCGGACATAGGAGCGGGCGGTGTACTCGATGCGGAAAGTGCGTCGATTTGCACCCCCAGGTGCGTCGTACACCGCTCATACACAGTGTAGCAGTTGTCGAATTTGGCCTCCATGGCTTCAACTTCGCCACTGCTCGCCCCTTGGTTCAACGCTCTGGCACAGACCTTATATTGCTGCTCAGCATCATCCCACAAGGCCCTGACCCGCTCTCGGCGGATCTCGAAGGCCCGGAGTAGAGCCGCCTGGGTGGCATTAGAGTCCCCGGGACCGTCAATGCGGGCTTCGAACTTAATAAGCCTATCCGCAGCCGCGATGAACTCGGACAGAGACATATTTAATGGACTTGCGGGCTTCGGAATGGACCGGGTTACGACCGGACTGTGCTTGAAAGTGCTGGTGGTCTGTGGTTTCCCGGACGGAATGGGAGATGCGGAGGCACTGCGTTTAATAAAACGCGAAGCGGGTACCTTAAGTTACGCTCGACCCGAACGATCAGACATAGAAGCTAACTAGAAGTTAGCTGGCGGAAATTTCTGATACAGAGGTAGAAAGTAACTCAAAGAACAGAGTAATGCACTTGACCAAAACAAGGAAGTTGTCAACTGAATTTTGTAGAACAAATTGAAAAAGAAAATGTCTTGTTAAGCAAATAAACGAAAAATGGAAAAATTTAATAAATTTAATTAGGATAAATTAAACAATTAAATTAATTTATAAAGCTGGGGATATTTCCTTTTAACAATAAAAGAAAAAAAAACAAGACTTAAAATCCATTTTCTATTTATTTTGCAATAGTTTTTAAATTACGATGAATTCTGATCGTGCAAAACTATCGTCACGAAATTGTGGCGGCCGGTGATAATTATCGGAAAAGTTATTGATACTAGTTACGATCTCAGCTGCTTGGACACAAAGCAAAACAACCAATTTAGCAATTTAAGTTTATTATTTTTTATTGTGAATTTATATGTTAATTGTGTTGCTGGGCTGTTTAGAAGTACGCGAGTGGAAATCAAATAAATCCAAGGCTGCTCGTATGTGCATACATGTATGTATGTAAATATGTATGAGCGTATGCTCGTACAAACAGAAGATAGCGGACACACAATTAGCAAATATATATATAAATAAAATAAATAAAACAAGTAGAAGTAGTTATGCTTGGTGAATAAGTTATCTTAAATTGCAAAATAAAACTATTAAAAACAACAAAGGATATTGGTTTTTTATTTAATAGTTCGAGTGACGAGTATGTATGTATATACATATGTATGTACGTACATATGTATGTATGTCTCTCTGCAACCGGCGACTAGTATATAAGTGTATGCGGATGTGCTCAACAGCAGAATATTGCAAATAAATTTATTAAACAATTAACAAAGGATATTGTTCTCTCGTTTTAATAAATATTTATCGGAATATACATATAGTTATGGAGAAATATATGTGTATGAATGATGTGGCGATATGTAGGACGGAGTGTCGGACTAAATAGGATTAGTACATATGCTTGTGTATGGATTGTAACACAGCTTCAGACATGTCTATATATGCATATAAGGATATATATACATATAGGCATGCAGTAAATATAATGTAAATTAGTACATATATAAATATATATACAAGGAAATATAGCGGCGGACAAGTGCCAGTGTATGTATGTATATACTGTATATATATATATGTACTACTTTACGCAAAGATGGGGTACTTATCTCGACGGCCGCTGGAATGCTGATGTGTATGTGGAGGTGGATGATCTCCGGCTCGAAGGACCAAATGTTGTAGTGGTGGCGTCGCCGATAAGTAAAAAGACCGGGTTGTAATTTCCTCGTCTTTATATCTTAGATTAAAGCTGTGTTGCTCGTATAGCATTAGTAAAAGATATATATGTCGTCAATACCAGGAGAGGCAAGTGACCGTGGAGGGGGGCGAGGTACTCCGCGGGGCGCCGAGTACAGCGAACCAGTAGGAGAACTGGGTTATGTTATTAACAGAGTGCTGTTAATAACATAACGTGTTATCAATGCCTATTAAGCCTATTTGTATATACATGTACATACATAGACAGCTCAAGCATATAAATGTTGCAATTCGATACTACAAATGCCGATTGCCACGCCCCTAGTGGCCGTAGACACCTCATTTTTGGCCAGTTCTTAGAAAGAGCAAACGGTAACGTAAATGCGAAATTTGAATGCTTACGCTCAAAAAATGTGAAAATTACAGGGTATTTTTCGATATGCCACGTCCCCAAAGAGGCGTGACAATTATTTTTGGGGCATCGATAGAGGAGGTTACCAGTAACTCAACTTGAATTTGAAGCTTCTAGCTCTTAAACTATAGGATATATAAAGTTTTGCGGTTTGCCACGCCCCCTTTGGACGGACATATATCAACTATAGCTTGTTGGACTTGGGAGGTCAACTCGCGTATATATACCAAATTTCAAGTTTCTAGCATCAATAGTGCCTAAAATATAGCCAAATTTGAAAAAATCACTATATCTTCAGGTCCGATTTGCCACGCCCCTATTAGGTGTAGACATAAAATTTTTCAATCAGTCATTATAGAATTATAGCATTAGCTCACATGCGAAATTTCAAATTTCTAGCTTTAGAACTTTATGAGATACAGTTTTATCTGATTTGCCACGCCCCCAATGGGCGTAGATATATCCACCATAGCTTTTTGGACTTGGGGGGTCAATGCGGATCTACATACCAAATTTCAACTTTCTAGCTCTTCAACTAACATGATTCTGGTATATCGGAAAATGCATTTTCCGATTTGCCACGCCCCTAGTAGGCGGATCGGGAAAATTTTAACACTTTATAAATCGGAGTTATACACGAGTATGTGTTCCAAATTTCAAGTCTCTAGCTTCAATAGCGGCGAAATGAACTGCGTTCTTTCGGACAGACGGACAGACGGACGGACGGACAGACGGACAGACGGACGGACAGCAAGACGGACATTGCACAAAACCAATATACTAATTCACTTCGTGAATGAGTATAAAAACTAATAGCAAACTTTTTATTTTAGGAAGAGAGAGGTCTAAGGAAAAAACGTGATAATATTTATTAAAATTAACACTAAGAACATGAAACGCACTGTGCAAAGAATAATCCCTGGTGCACACAGGTAAATGAAGCGGACGATAGTTTCTAGTTGTTCGGGACGGAATCGAAAAGTTTAGATGACCCAACAAAGAGGACGAATAACATCACCATTAATCAATTTATGCAGAAAAACAATTCCCAAAATTGTTCTGCGATTGGTTAGCGATGGAAGATCAATAAGCTGGAGCCTACTATGATAGGACGATAATCGTAAATTACTGTCCCATCGAAGATCCTTTAAGGCAAAGAGAAGAAACTGTTTTTGGACCAATTCGATACGATCCTGATGCAGTTTATGCTGTGGAGACCATACAGCAGAGTAATACTCTAAGATAGGACGCACTAAAAATAATACTTAAAATGAAGTTCCTTTCCTTAAAAAAATGAATTAGTTTAAGTACGTCTATTTCAGTGACCAACAAAAAATGTCTTTTTTTAACAGCTTTCATAAATTAAATAAAAAAACAGATTTTTTAAATGAATTATTAATTAAAATTTTTATGTTTTGTATACTAGGAGATACCCTGAACCCTCCACTCTGCACTTCTTTTATGTACACACACATACACATGCATCCACACGCATGCATAAGCCCGCGATCTGCTAACTGCGCAGTAAGCAGCGACTGCGCTTGGGCTGCGTTGCAGTGTGGGCATACTATGAGAATTTACTTGGTGAATATCTTCTTTTGTAAACATACAACTTTCTGGGCGTAATCATATGGTCAAAATGTGTGTACATTCCAAAGCACAATTCTCAAGTACTTGAAATACGTTTTTTGCAAATTGGGGGCGAACGGGCGTGGTATCCAAAATCTGTTAATTACAAAATGTTTGTTTTATTTTATTTTAGCTCTCTATCTCTTATATCTTCTGAGATCTCCCTGATTTCCCATTTTAAATGGGTTCAGGGTATAAAAAGAAAAATTTTGGAATTTATTTTGGCACTTATTGTGTGCTAGCTTGTCTCTCTCTCTATTCTTGTCTCTCTCGTCTCTATTACAAATTGCCTATTACAAAAAATTTGATAAAAACATGTATACTTTAATATATCAGTAAGATATTTAATTATCATACTAATTATAAAACTAAATATTTATGTTTTGAATTTCATTTCTTACTTTTTATAGATGGCTATTGAATGGTACAACTATGTAAATCTTATAGATGACATGTTGGCTACTGCGTTATTAACAAGTGCTCGGAATTCTCTTAGCATGGTATGCTCTGCCCTTCATCGAGAAAATGATATTGCTGCCTCTCCTGTATTGGTTATGGAGGCTGATATTAAGCAACGACGTATTGAATTAAACCCTACAATGGATACTGTAGCAGACTTAATTAACGGAATTATATTCAGAATACAAAGCATTTTGCAACAGTTTCCAAGAGTAGGAAATAAATTAAAGCTGCCAAAAGAACAGCAATCAGCTTCATTTTCTAAAGTTTTCCGTGAAGACGCAGAGTGTATAGATCTGATTTTAAATGTGGAAGCAGAAATAAAACATCAACGTGAAGAAATAGACAGATACATATCCTTTTGGAATTGTCACCAAGCGTTATGGGAAACAACAGAAAGCACATTTATTAAACGAGTGAAAGCAACAGATCTGACTTCGGATGTGTTTGAATCGTTTATTAAGTATTATAGTACTTTAGCTGACGACATTTCCTTTGTAGATGCCATATCGCATGTATACTTTATACTTATGAATCAAAACTATATTAAAAATTCGATTCTCGATTTTATTGAAAAGTGGCAGACTTTAAACATTAAAATTTTGCTGAGCCATTCATTTTACCTTATTCGAGGTAAGAAAGTTTCGTTAATTAATAATAATATTAGAATTGTTTCTGCCTGGTATCTAAGTACCAATATTATTTTAGTTTATATTAATTTTTCAACTTCAAACGCAAATAAAATATGTAATACTAGTTGAAGTTAAACAACAATCAACTGATATTGCAATGATTCTTTGCTTCTTTACAGACAGACGGACAGGGCTATTCACTCAGCTCTTCGCCCTGATATACATACAAAATTAGTGGAGTTTACCAGGTCTATGTTACATAAATTTCACAAACCATTATACCCTGATTTCCCATTTTCAATGGGTCCAGGTTAAACTAAAAATTATTGACTTATTTTAAATAATTTAATTTATCCTAACTATGTTTATTAAATTTCTCCTTTTTCGTTTATTTCTCTGTTCAGTTAACAACTTCCGTGCCTAATGTTTTGAAAGACTTTCTTTTTGGATAAAAAATTTGTGTTCTTTTCAAAAGCACATGTTACATTTAAATGCCTAACTTAGAGATGATACTCTGTAGTATATTGTACGCTACAAAATCATATGCCCATTGTAGTGGGTCTTTCAGAGGAAGAACGGATGCGTGCGGTACTTATACATGAGTACTGCACGAACTGCTTGGCTCACGAGCACTCCGGGCAATTCTGCCACAACAAGGGACGTTGGCCAGAATCACCACACGCTCCTGCATCTCCAGGACGGCCTCGATCCGCACACCAAGACATCTCCAGCTTCGAATGCGACGTCTTAATTTGCAATCCTTGCAAGGGGGGGAGTATGTTAATGCCAGATCTCATTAACAAGAATTGCTCCTCCCGCAACACACGTTATGTTATTAACAGCACTTTGTTAATAACTCAGTTCTCCTACTGGTTCGTGTCACTTGCCTCTCCTGGTATTAACGACACTTATTAAAGACGCCACCACTACAACCATAATTATTACTAGTCCCAAAGAAATATGTCCATTTGCTTCGTGGAGCAGAAGATCCTCGATGTGTACTTTTTGATAAGGCAAATCCTTTATACTCTGTTGTACCCGTTGTAGATCCATTAAAATATTTACGACAAAGTGTTGAAGTGGTGTTGGATCCCATGTGTTGTTCTAGTAGATTATTTTAAGTCCTGCGGAGTTATAATGTTAATTTTACCTATCCTGGCTGAGCATCCAACGTATATCTCGATTATGCCTTGGTTAAAGGTAAAAGGACCATGTGCTCGTACTTCTTCTTTGAGTTCTTCTCAAACACCTTGAAGAGCCACCGGTTTTTTTCCATTGAGTCTTTGGCGAACGTGACCTCCTTGTATTCCATCATCTTGCACGGCTGCTTGTTGTTCGGTTTTAAGGGAGATATTTCACTAATTTCAACTTCCTTCACACAGGTATGTGGTTTCGTCTTCATGGCGGCACGGACCGACTTCCATTTCAGTCATTGAGTGATAGGCGTTTATCTCTGTGTTGAAGATAAGGAATAACATTTTAGTCCTCGGAATAACCTTTCTTCCTTTATTTACAAGTGGTATGGGTACTGCTTCGAAGAGAGGCATGCTGATGTCTATGACAAGCATGTTGTCTTTAAATATAGCTTACGCTTTTTGTATACTCTGCAGTTTCTGTTGGATCTTGTTGAGTTGGGCTAACATTTTATTTGGTTCGGTTAGCAATGGTGTAAAGTAGTGAAATTGACAGCTGGGCAGACTCAGTCTGGGTACTCTCAAGAAAATTGATTTGAAAAAGAGACACCATTGAATGATTCTATTAATGTGGCAGGGGATAGGGGAAGGCGGCCACTTATTAATTAAATTTCCCTGAAACTAAACTTTTGAACACTTCCGCTCTTCTCGGCGGTCATTTCCTTAATCCCACTTAAACTAACTTTTAACACCTCCACTCTTCTCGGCATCGGCAGCACAACTCTCCACAGCGAACTCTCCACGCAGGGTAGCGCTTTGTGCGGCCCTTTTAAATCGTCATTTAAACTGAAAAAATTTGTTTCGAACTTATGAACTTATGCGTAAACAAACTTAATTCTACTTAATTCTACCAGCTTTTACCATTGCTAATATCTATGACTTAATGCTAATGCTTATTCTAACTTAACTAACTTCTATATTAACTTAATGCTACCAACGCGCGCTGGTCCTCCGACGCCTTCTGCAAATTGCTGCGGACCACTTCGAAGACTTCTTTCCTCTGTCGTTGACGGATCGACCTCCCTCGTTGCTGAGCCGGGCGTGACCTCGTCGTAGAGTGCGGACGGGAGGCGAGGTTCTCTACCCATCATCAGAAACGCAGGCGTGAATCCGGTGGAGTCCGCAACACTGGAGTTTATGGCCAGCGATATTTCAGGCAATAGCTCGTCCCACGAGCTTTGGTGTCCATCGATGGATTGGGCAATCATAGACTTCACGGTGCGGTTCGGCCTCCCGGTGGGATTTTCGTGCGGGGAGTACGGGGCTGTGAACTGCAACTTCACCGCTAAGGGTTCCATGAACAACTTAACCCCTCTGCTTGTAAATTGCGCGCCATTATCGCAGACGAGCATCTTGGGCACGCCGAACCGGCTTAAGATGCGCTGTCTGAACGCCACCTGCAGCAGCGCGGTGGTGGCCTTCCTCAGCGGCACCAATTCCACCCATTTGGCGAAGGCATCGTGGAATACCAGCAACACCGTGTTTCGACGCCACGAGCGAGGTAAGGGACCCACGAAGTCCGTTCACAAAACCGCCATGGGCTCAGCTACCTGCCTGGTCAGCATCTGCCTTGTCGGTCTTGAACTACTGGCCTACCTCGCAACGCCTCACGTATCTGGCCGCATCCCGAAACATCCCTGGCCAGTAATATCTCTGCGCCAGTCTCATTGCTGTCTTCCTCACGCCCTGGTGTACCTCCGTGGGAGGTCATGGCAGTCCTGCAGCAGTCTGCTCCTCTGATGGGCGGGGACACACAGCTTCCAGGGATTATAATCTTCTTCGTCCGTCCGATGACCCCAATTACGGTATAGCTGTCCATTCTCCTCCACATAATGCTACATGCTGCGCCTTCATGGCGCCGATCACCACGATGTCGTCCAGATATGCGACAGCGTGAGGCTTCATATCCGGTCTCATGACTGTGTCCAACGCTCTCTGAAGCGTAACGCCCGCCGAATGTAGACCCGAATGGCATCACTCGCCATTGGAACAATCCCCTCCCTGGCACCGTGAACGCTGTGCATTCCCTGCTGTCAGCCGCCATGGGGATCTGCCAGTATCCGCTCTTCAGGTCCAGGGTAGATATGTAGTGCGCGTGCCGTAACTTCTCCAGGATGTGATTGATCCGCGGAACGGGGTAGGCGTTTGGGATCGAATTTGCATTGAGCTGTCGGTAGTCCACGCACATGTGCCAAACTCCGGTCTTCTTTTTCAGTAAGACGATGGGCGCGCTGTGCGGGCTCCGCGATGGCTCGATAGCCCCTACTCGAATCAACTCGTTTACCTGTTCGTTACTCTGCTCATAGCCTAATTCTTGGGGTAATACCTTTTCTTGAGAAGCTTATCATCCCGCATCTTTATGCTATGCTCCGCTATATTGGACACTCCTGTCAGTCCCTCAAAAAGCGCCAATTCCGCTTCTAGGAACTCCTTCAACTCATCTTCCAGGTCTGCCGGCCAACCGGCGTCGTCCGGGGAAGACTGCATCCTCTTCCTCCTCTTCTGCTGCTCGTGCGTCCCGCGCCGCTGGACTACTCCGAAATTCGCCCGGCACCTCCGATTCTGTCATGTTCGCTTCTGGCGGGTGGCCCTTTTGCTCTGCCGCTGCCGCGGCCGAGTTGCTCCGAAACTCGTCTACCATCTCTAATTCCAATGTTTTGACTTTGGAGGGACGCTCCTCGGGTCCTTTCCTCGGATCCCCGGATACGCGCTACCGGAGGGCACTCTTTGAGTTCCCCTCCACAAGTCTCCGGTCGAGCGAGCGAGTTCGGACCTCCAGACCGATCGCTCTCTATCGACACACATCGCTCGTTTCTCGGGGACGCCTCTATAATCAGCTCCTCCTTCACCCTCATGGTGAGCGCCGCATTGCTACTGCACAACGTGGTGTCCATGGCGCACAGGAAATCCATCCCCAGGATGAAATGGTCCAACGTCGTAGGCATGACGAGCAACGTCATTTGCACCACCTTTCCTCGATTTGGCCCTGTCCGTCTGTCTGTCCGTCTGTCCGTCCGTTCGTCCGTCCGTCCGTCCGTCCGTATGTATGAACGTGTCGATCTCAGAAGATATAAGAGCTAGAGACTTCAACTTTTTTTTAAAATGTCCGTATATATCACGCGCATATCGAGTTTATCACTAAAAAACGATAACTCATTCCGATACTTTTTTATCGATAAAAAACCTTATCGAAGATCACTTAAAAAATTATATCTCCTACATCTTTCAAGCTAGAGTCCAAATTTAAAATGTATATAGAGATGTATTTTATACCAGTTTTACCTCAAACCTGAAAAATGTGATTTTTGTCCTAAAATGTATGTTTTTGTATGAAAATCTACAAATTTTTTTGTTGAAATTGATTTTATTTAAATTATATGCAATAAATATAACAAAACAAATAAAAAAAAAATTAAAAAAAATTTAAAATTTTTTTTTTTTTTTTTTTTTTTTAATTTTCTACCTACGGCATGCAGCTGCATGCAGATTTGACCTTTTTTATGCCGACTTTGGGTTAGTTTTTTGCTATAAAAACCCAGGGTGGAACATGGGGGCAGCAAAAGTTTTATTTATATTAAAGAGGACATATTCAGAAACACGTTTGTATAAATCGATGCTCGGAACTCGACGGAACTCAAAAGATATAGACTACTTTAGGTAAACAAAAAAGGTCAAATTTAGAGGTTTAGTAAATTTAAACCAGCTTTGCAATGAAAAGTCGTATTAACTTAATTTTTTGTTTATTCTATTAGTAATAATCCATTCTTTAAATCGCAGCCAACACTGCAAAAATTGGTGAAAGATTTTTCCTACAATTCTATTGACAAGTGGGATATTTTTCACAAAAACTCGCTGCTTTTCACAACTTTGCCACTTTCCCAAATTTTGAAGGGCTATAACTACCCTTAAAATTGACCGATTTTCAAAAATCTTTCGGATACAAACCAGTAGATCGATTTATTTTCATATGACATTAACTTTTTAAAAATCGCTTAAAGTACCTTTTTTGATTTTTGCCACGCTCTGTCGGCAAAGGCTCCACTGTGCGTCGTTCGCAAGTGGACACCGGTGTCGGATCTTTGGTGTAGGTACGCTTGTTGCCCAATCCTCTTTCGCGCACAGCTCACAGCGAAGTCGCTGGACAGTGCGCGAGGATCGGTTGCCAAGCTTTTCCGACACCCAGTTGCGTGGCAGGCGTCTGCAACCACACTCTCACAGCAAGCAGCAGCATGTCCGACTGCATGCCCCGTGACATGATGGGCCGCCGCTGCCTCTGCCCACGCCGGGCGCTACTGCACAAGTCACCTGTTGGTTTTGCAGTCCCCGGTGGCTTTGGCACCCGTGCGGCGGCCACCTGCCTCCCGACATCCCTCGCCTCGTCCTCGTCCTCTCCGCTGCTGATGAAGGCGCTCCATGTCAGCAGCTACCCTCCTGGTTGCTACAGACCAAATTATGGGTTGTTGGGAGTTGGCCACATCGATGTCGTTCGCAACTGCCACCGGTGCCGAACTTTGACTCCGGAGTGCGTTAAACCAGCGCTCAGTAGATGGGCTTCGCTAAAACCAACCAGCGAGCCCGCATAACTTTAAGTAACGTGTACATTTCAAACTAATTCAAGAGAATATATATTTACGCTATAAAACCTAAATTCACAAGTGACTAATTAATATCGCAGGGGCTTCAACAAATAAATTTGTTGGCACGAATCCACAGTCAGCTGAAACTAGCCCAGCTTAGACTCGGGATAAACCGAAGGTTCGTTACAACTGGCGCCCAATGTGGAGCCCAGCGATAAGAGTTTAATTAGCATTTGTGACTGTGGTGCGAGCGTGGGTGTATAAATTGAAGAAGGAGGAGGTGCTGAGTTATGTTGACGACTTCGGAGTGAGCTTGTCAGGCACACTGGACGTTATGCGGAGGCAGTTTGGCGAGTGGGTTGAGAGGAATGAAGGAAGCATTCCTTACTCACTGAGGATCGCCGAGCTGAGGCGACTGCATGGACGCCGTGCCTCACTGAGGGATGAGGCAACGACCCCCGTACGACGACTTGGAGACAGAGCTGGCGCATGTGGCACGGCTCTGTGTGCCTTCCACGAGTGCAGCAGCGCGACAGGGTGAGATGAGAGCCACATCCACCCTGCAACCTGAAATAAGGCCACGAGGACTCGGCAGTACACCATAAGAATATCCAAAGGTGGCCAAACAAGTGCGTGAGTGGAACTTCCGCTTTGATAGCACCACAAAGCCTTTGGAGTTCTTGGAGCAGGTGGAGTGGTCGGCTGACACATATGGCCTGGATCTGGACATGATCCCGCGGGCGATGCCAGAGCTGCTGAGGGGCATGGCATTAAAGTGGTACGTGGCCAACAATAGGCACTGGCAGCGAGGGCGACGTTTGTGCTTCCAGGAGTTCTTCTTGCCCAGAGGCTATCTGGAGAAGCTGGAGGACGACGTCAAACGCCGGAGGCAAATGGTAGATGAGAGCTTCAAGGTCTACATGGTTGAGATACAGACTCTCATGCGGCCTCTGCGCTATGGAGCAGACCGCGACATGAAGCTCATCTACAACAACAGCCTGCCCGATCTGCGTGCCTACGCCCGCCCGTATCAGTTCCATAATCTGGTGGAATTGATGCACCTCGCAGACGAGTTCGAGGAGCTGGAGAGGGACCGCGAGAGATTGCGGCAGAAGGCACGGCGTGGCCGGTCACGACTCATGGCCATGGACGACGCTGGAGGCGGTGTGGAGTATCGCCGCGCCAAGGACAGGCGCCAAGGACAAGGCACATATCCCGAATCCAGCCGGGGCATGCCGAGTGTGTGGCCAGGAGGGGCACCGCGGGACATGCAGGAAGGGTATTGGCAGATACCTATGGAGAAGGCCAGCAGACCACTGACGGCATTCACGGTGCTAGGAAAGTGATGCCGTTTTGACTCCATTCTGCGCCGGCAACATTTCAGCGAGCGCTGCACCAAGTTATCGGCCCAGATATTATACCCCATGCCTTTGCCCACCTGGACGACATCATCGTCATCGGCCGAACGCGGCAGAAGCATTGAACAACCTGCGAGAGGTGTTCCGGCGACTGCGGGCAGCCAACTTGAAGATCAACATCGAAAAATGCGATTTTTATCAAGAAGGAGCTAAAGTATCTGGGTCACAACGTCACGGAGGATGGCATTTGCACGGATCCAGAGAAAGTGGCCGCTATCGCCGAACTGAGGCCACCCACAAACGTAAAAGAGTTACGCCAATACGTGGGCGTGGCTTCATGCTACCGCCGCTTCGTGCCAGATTTTGCAGCCACAGTGCATCCGCTAAATGCACTGCTCAAAAAGGGCACGAAGTGGGAGTGGAGCTGCAAAGAGCGTTCGAGTCGGTAAAGGCAAAATTAAAGGAGTCACCGGTGCTGGCGTGCCCTGATTTCTCGAAGCCGTTTTGCTTGCAGACGGACGCAAGCAATTATGGTCACTGACCATATGGCTCTGAAGTAGCTCAATTCGATCGAGAGCCCAACGGGAAGGATTGTCAGATGGGCACTGGAGCTGCAGCTATACGACTTCGAGATTCGGTATAGGAAGGGCAAGCAGAATGTGGTAGCAGATGCGCTCTCACGGCAGCCTTTGGGAGAGGAGGCGTGACGTTAGGTCAAGAGCAAGGAGATGCCAGCAGGGACAGTATGCCGCTGGCTCACCAAACTTCGACAGGACATAAAGAAGGCGCCACATAAGTTTCCAGACTATATGGAAGAGTCTGGAAACTTATATCGGTACAGCCTGCATCAAGCCGGCCACGAGGATGTGGCTGCATGAAAGTTGTGCGTGCCGACGGACCGGCGCAAACAAGTACTGAAGTAGAATCACGACGCAGCCACCGCTGACCACCTTGGGAGCCGAAAAACAATCGCTCGGGTGGCAGCGCGGTATTACTGGCTAGGTATGTACCGGGATGTGAGGACATACGTACAGCGCTACGAAGTGTGTCAGCGATATAGGCCCACTCAGCTGCAAGCTGCTGGGCAAATGCTGACGCAGATGCCCGAGGAGCCATGGGCAACAGATTGTGCCGATTTTGTTGGCCCACTGCCGAGATCAAAGCATGCTTTTGGTTTTCAAAAAGGCATTTCGAGAGCGGATCTTGGCGCGGTTCGGCACGCCAAAGGTGCTCATTACTGGCAATGGCACCTAATTCACCAGTCGGGCATTCAAGATGTTGACGTTGGCAGTCAACAGCAGCGTGTCAGGACGAGAGACAAGGCTGCCCAAATCGCTTTTTTTGCCATTCATTGTTTGAGCGGAGACGAGGAGAACGCAGCAATAAGTTGGGTTGCCCGTTGGGAGCTCGGGCCACCATCGATGCCGTTCGCAACTGCGAACCGGTCTCAAGAGCTGCTGGATGCTTGTGACTTGCAGCTTAAGACACTTTTGCTAATCTTGCATTTAGCCTGTTGCTAATGAGTCCAAATTTCGCTATGCTTTCTAATTACCGACATTGAAAGTTTGATGAAATACACGATTCGCGGAAAAAAAAAAACAAAAAACTTTTCGATTGAGAAGAACGCAAAATGAGCGAGTGAGCAAAAATGCGCTAGTCAACCAAAATGAGCTAGTGAGCCAAAATGAGCCATATAGCTCACTCACTCATGAGCGCGGCGTAAAAACCCGCCGGCATACCCAAATAGAGGTGACGGGAGAGTGCCAGAGTGATGAGGGAGTGCCACTATGCTGCCACGGCTGGACATTAAGGAGTGAGGAAGACGGCAGCGCGACTTGCGCAGAGGTATTACTGGCCGGGCATGTTTCGAGACGCCGCCAAATACGTGAGGCGTTGCGAAACGTGCCAGAAATTCAAATGCGCGCAACAAAAGACGGCCGGGCATATGCTCAGCAGGCAGGTAGCGGAGCCAATGGCGGTCTTGTGCGCCGATTTCGTGGGACCATTACCTCATTCCAAGCGTGGAAACACAATGTTGTTGCTGTCGAACGCGGAGGAAGGATTCGCGGCGAAATTGGCGCCCAAATTCGACGGCCCGCCTGACGAAGGAGGGCGAACGCAAGAGAAGGGTGGCCAACATTGCACAACTGAAACCATTTCATCAAGGAGACGAGGGAATTGATATGATCCCGGAAATCGAAACCGTGGAAACGGGGGACGAAGAGCAAACCCCGTTGTCCCCGGTTGGCGACGAAGTGCTCTGATAGGCCTATACGTCTTACGAACCACTAACTTCCCCGTAGAGACCCCCTATTAACGCTAACACTAACGCAGTAGTTAGAGGGCCATTTCGGTCATTAAGACCGATAAAAACAGAAGACTAAAAGTTCTGAACTTACAGGGACATACGAAGTTGGAGGAGGTCATCGAGATATCAGCAGGGATGACGAGGGCGATCCGAGTCGATCCGATCCGAGTCGAGGACGCGAGCAGCGACTGCACGGAGCCGTTCTCTCGGGAAGAGGCGCGAAGTCGGCAAAGGGACCCGAGGCTCGGTCGGGAATACTACCGCCGCCAAGAGGAGCGGGCGCCACCCCGTCGCGTGCATACGGTCCTCCTCATCCTCCAACGCTGCGATACACGCCGGGCACGGTCGAGAACCGACGCCTATCGCGCGCGTCCAGCGCAGAGCGCCCGACGGACGACGGTCATGCGACCGAGCGCATGCGTCGTCGGGCGGCGTCGACGAGGACGACCAGTTCCCGACCACAGTCCGGGCCTCCGCATTCCTACTGGCCAGGGAAAAGCGAAAGTGTAAGGTGGCCTATTTGCCCACCTTATTTATTTGAATATTTAAATTAATCAGTATGTTTGAGATGAAGTAATGTGTTTAAAATGAAGCAATATGTTTGAAATGAAGTAATATGTTTGAAATTAAGTTTGGAATTGAAATTATAATTTTTGTTTCTAGTAAGAGCTTATATTCCAAATTGCGCATTGTTATATTTTGGTAGAGAGTAAGTTAGGTAATAAGTAGGATAAGCATTAGCTTGTAAAATAGCAATAAGTAGTTAATAAGTAGTCATAAGTGTTGTAGCATTTAGTTTTAGGATATAAGCAAATATTTAAATAATTGAGCGCGCGCACGATCAGCAATGCGACCCTGCTGCTCGAAAGCGCGTCGTGGTGAACTGCATTGCTGGTCGCGTGGTGAAAGCTGCAAAGGCGGCAGAAAGGGATCGAAAGCTGCGCGCCAGTTTTAGTTAATTTTGAGCTCTCGGGATGAGCAGACGCAAACAAGCAAATTAGCGTTGGAGTTAAGTTTAGCGCAATAAAGTAAGCACGTGTCAAAAGTACGTGTCAAGAGTATTGGTAGTCAGTTTAACTAACATGTCGATATTTAGCACTAACTGCAATTAACTGTAACACTACTAAGGTAGTTTGAACGTGGTTACGCCCCGTTCGCCGGAAGGGTAAATCTCCGGCAGTGAAAATCGCGTGGTCTGGGAGTGAGCGCCGGCGGCAAGGCTGGGCGTTCCTCGACCCGCGATCTACCGTTCGTAGTGGCACCACTAACTTCCCATAGCGCGCCTTCGCAGCCCCGACCCCCGAAGTCTAGAGTGCGCTTGATCGCATCACTCGATTGCTGCCGCCCTCCCGCGTGGGAGTGGGCGTGGTCGGCGAGCTCAAGCCGCGTGGTCGCCTAACCTATAAAACTCTTCCCACCTCTCCCATTTCTCTAACTCGATATGTCCCGTATTAACTTATAAATTTCTTGTAAGTTATGGCCCTGGGCAGACTGAGACCTTGACCCCGACTGGAAAAAATAAAGTAACTGTTGGGCCAAATTCACTCATCTTTATTGTTTAGCTTGTATTTTTATACCTATATTTTTATATTTGGGTTCACCCTAAGTACTTGCTTCTCTTGCATTGTAAACTCTCATTAGTTGCATTAATTCGCTTAGCTCTAAGCAAGCTGTGCTTGCTCATACGTTTGTACTTTAGTGTATATCAAGAACTCTACGAATAAACGTTGCACCTACGATGCGCTATATAATTTGGCTTATGTACAGACATATTCTGCATACATACATCTGCACATAAGAGGGAATGTTTTAGCATACAAGTTTTTAGTTGTGCATACATTTGCTTGCCTTGCTGTTCGCACCGGTCATTCGCTTTGGTTGACTTCGCTGTCGCTCTGTGACCCCCGCCGTCGCATCACCGAGTCTTCTTCGTTTCGTCAATCTTTCGCAGCAACAGCAGCTTCTGCTCGCAATCTTCGTCACTTCGCTGACCCTACGATATTGAGAAGTTCAATCAACTGATCAGCTGCTTAAAGGGAGCAGCATTAGAAACGGTAAAGGCATTTCAGATCACACCTGAAAACTACCGAAAGGCACTTGATCGCTTGAATCAACGCTACAATTCGAAATTTGATTGACAACTCTACGGCATTGTACAACTCGTTAAAATCTTTAAGCAACGAGGCACAAATCGCACCGGCAATGTTAATAGCCATTGTTATGGATAAGATGGACATGGAGACCAAGCGCAAATGGAACGAATCATTGGATTATTCCAAGTTGCCTACGTGGGATTTGTGTGTACAGGTAGTAAAGAGGCATTGCCAGTATTTGGAATCATGGTAAGTCCGAATCGAGCCAGCTCGAACTGCGACTGCTAGCAAACCACGGAGCCAGACAACCACGCGACATGGTTCGTCTTTTAATTGTTCAACTCACTCATGTCCTCTTTGTCTTAGCTCAGAGCATCGAGTTTTACGTTGCAGTTGACTTCAGGAGATGTCGGTTGCAGAGCGCTATGAAGCAGCAAAGGCCACAAGATGTCGATGTTGCTCGAGACTTCATCACAGCTTCGGGAGGCAGTTGTGATGAGATCGACAGTTATGTTGCCCAGCGACTCGAATTCAAACGATGCTGTGACACATACACACACCAATCGAACAAACCATGTCATTCTAGCAACGGCCATCGTCGAGGTCATGGAAACTACAGGATCGGTCGTGCTCTATTGGATTCTTGCTCACAGGTGACCTTCATCTCAGAACAGTTCACACAAGCACTACGCTTGCCAAAGATCAAACGGCATATGCGAATCTGTAGCGTTGGTGAGTCACACACTTACATCAAGTTTGGCCCTTCGGCCACAATCAAGTCACGTTGGGCCCCAAACTTCCCATGCTTCAGAAAACGTTACTCGGATGAATTGTGTCTGGACGCTATGAAGGAACACAGCAACAGACGACTATGGCATATCGAAGATTTGAGCAAACCAACCGACAAGTTCACACCTGAGCAACTGCAGTGCGAGCAAATGTTTACTCGTAAGTTATCGCTTCCAAAACTGGAACTCGCTGCTTCCCACTTACAGGTTTGCGCAGGAGTACCTCAGGGCAGCATGCTTGGACCGGTGCTATACACATTATACACTGCCGATATTCCAGTGGTAAAAAGTCCTTCACTGATGATCGCGACCTATGCTCACGATACCGCTTTTTTGGCCACATCGGAGTCATCTGTGCATCCAGGATCTTGCAATCTCAACTGGACTTACTGAGCCCTTGGCTGAAAAGGTGGTGTATAACAATCAACACCAGCAAATCGGCACACACAACATTCACTATGAGAAGAGGTGCATGTCCACAAGTCTCTCTAATATTTGGGTCTTACACTGGATAGAAGGCTTACATGGCGCCAGCATATCAAAAATAAACGCCACCAGCTGTACCACCACAGGCTTGCACGACTATACTGGCTTATAGGGAATAAGTCTAAGCTTTCCATTGAAAACAAAATTCTAATTTACAAGGTTATGCTGAAACCAGTATGGACATATTGTCTACAAATTTGGGGAACGGCCAGCAATTCCAACGTGCGAACAATCCAAAGATTCCAGAACAGACCACTAAGAATAATCACCAAGGCTCCATTCTACATGAGGAACAGGTACCTGCACCGCGACCTCAACATCCAGACAATCCACCAAGCCATACGTCAAACCTCAGAAAAATACACAACAAGGCTGGATGTCAACATTTTCGTCGCTTGAGGAGACTACATCCACTTGACCTGCCTTTTAGAATGGATCATGCTATTTAATTAATTCAACCCTCCCTACACCCCCACCATATAACTAATTAAGTAGCGCCCTGAATGTGTACTATCCAATTTATTGAATGTTCAAAAAAGCACATATTGAAAAAAAAAAAAATAAATTTGATTCATTCAATAAAAGCTACTCAAACCGCAAAGATCGAAGACCTTTTCTACATGGCGACCGTGACATGATCTGCTTGCCAGTATCAACATCATTTAATCACAAGCTACCAGTGATGTGCTAAGAATATAAAGCAGTGATAGCAATATTAAATAAGACCCGTTTCATTAACAATAGTGACAAAAAATACTATTACGTAACAAACAAAATAAAATAAACAGAGTCAACAAAGACATAAATATCCATCAATGCTATTCAATTGCAATGTGCAAGGACAGCAACATTAAATTATATCAGTCAATTAATCCAAGAACTAATGAAACCGTTCACCAAAAGCGCTGCTCTAGAATTAGGCTTAATACTAACAAGTAAGCAAGTTTTAGTCGAGACTGCTCGACTACGAGATCCCCTGAACCCTACAAGCAACTGATATTTCAATAATAGTTAGCACACACATACGCATAACAAATACACGCACACACGTACACATACCCACGCACACGCATATACAGCCGTTTGCGCTTTGGTTGCGCTGCAGTGTTGGCAATATAATGAGAACTTATTTGTTGAATAATTTAATTTCTAGACGTACGATCGTAATGAAATTTTCAGAACGTAATCATAATGTTTAAATGTATGTGTATAGCGAAGCACAATTCTCTAGTATTTGATATACGACTTTTACAAAGATGAGGGTGAGGGGGTGGATTTAGGGGTGAGGGGTAAATTTTACCAAAAACCGAAATTGCATAAAATTCATCTTAATATACATTTAAAATTTGGAGACTCTAGCTTGAAAGATGTAGGAGATATAGCTATTAAAGTGATCTTCGATAAGGATTTTTATCGATAAAAAAATATCGGAATGAGTTATCGTTTTTTAGTGAAAAACTCGATATGCGCTTGATATATACGGACATTTAAAAAAAAAAAAGTTAAAGTCTCTAGCCCTTATATCTTCTGAAATCGACGCGTTCAAACATACGGACAGACGGACGGACGGACGGACAGACAGACGGACAGGGCTAAATCGACTCAGCTCGTCGCCCTGATCAAGAATATTATATACTTTGTGTGGTCTGCCACGCCTCCTTCTGCCTGTTACATACATTTCAACAAAAACATTATACCCTGATTTCCCATTTTCAATTCACCCCCTCTCCATCACTTTTGTAAAAGGCGTATTTCAAGTATTAGAGACTTCTGCTTCGCTATACACATACATTTAAACATTATGATTACGTTCTGAAAGTTTCATTACGATCGTACGTCTAGAAATTAAATTATTCAACAAATAAGTTCTCATTATATTGCCAACACTGCAGCGCAACCCAAGCGCAATAGCCTGTATATGTGCGTGTGTTGGTTTCTATGCGTGTGTGTGTGCGTGTTTTTTTTGTTTGGATGCGTGTGTGTGCGTGTGTGTTTGCTAATTATTATTGAAATATCAGTTCCTTGCAGGGTTCAGAGGATCTCGTAGTCGAGCAGTCTCGACTAGAGCTTTCTTACTTGTTATAGCTTCATTAGTTTCACTGACCATATTTGGATAAGAGAAGTGGGCATATCTGGTCGGACTGGCAAATAAAATACTCCCATCGGGTCAGTGTTACTATTGATATTATATCATGTACTTTATTTAGGCTTTTTATACCCTGAACCCATTGAAAATGGGAAATCAGGGTATAATGTTTTTGTGTAAAAGTATGTAACAGGCAGAAGGAATCATCGCAGACCCCACAAAGTATATATATTCTTGATCAGTACGATGAGCTGAGTCGATATAGCCCTGTCCGTCTGTCCGTCCGTCCATCCGTCCGTCCGTCCGTTCGTCCGTCCGTCCGTCTGTCCGTATGAACGCCGAGATCTCAGAAGATATAAAAGCTAGAGAGCTGAAATTTTGTGTGCATACTCGTGTATACCATACGCAGTACGAGTTTTATTTTTTCGATAACTCATCCGATAACTTTTTTATCGAGAATAATCGAAAAATTGATTTTGTTTTTTAGGCCTTATTGGAATACTAATAGACGTGTAGACTTCAGATATATTGCGTACATACATATGATGAATACAAACATTTTGTAATCAACAGATTTTGGATACCACCCCCCTTCGCCACCAATTCGCAAAAAACGTATTTCAAGTACAAGAGACTTGTCCTTTGGAATGCACACACATTTTGACCATATGATTACGTCCAACAAATTTCATTAAGATTGCATGTCTACAAAAAAAGTTATTCATCAACTAAATTCTCTTACTATTGCCCACACTGCAGCGCAGCCCAAGCGCAGTCGCTGCTTACTGCGCAGTTAGCTGAGCGCGGGCTTATGTATGCGTGTGGATGCATGTGTATGTGTGTGTACATAGAAGTGCAGAATAGAGGGTTCAGGGTATCTCCTAGTCGAGCAGTCTCGACTAGAGCCTTCTTACTTGTTTTATTTATTTATTTATTTTCTTAAAGCTATTGACAAAAGCGGGAGTCAAATTAAATTTAAAAAAAAGCCTAAACAAAGTACATGATATAATATCAATAGTAACACTGACCCGATGGGAGTATTTTATTTGCCAGTCCGACCAGATATGCCCACTTCTCTTAGCCAAATATCGTCAGTGAAACTAATGATGCTATAAAAAGAAGTGTTAGTAAGAAAACTTAGAAAAAAATATTAAATGTAGATTTATTCACTACCTATATCTAATACGATAAAATAATAAATAATTCTTTAAACAAAAAAGTAAAAACAAAGATAATGAAATCAAGTAAGAAGACTCTAGTCGGGACTGCTCGACTAGGAGATACCCTGAACCCTCCAGTCTGATATTCCAATCACTCTGCACAATTTTTAGGCACACATACATACACACGCACGTATTAGAACGCGCTCTGCTAACTGCGCAGTAAGCAGCGACTGCGCTTGGGTTGCGCTGCAGTGGGGGCAATATAATACGAATTTACTTGTTGAATAATTTAATTTCTAGACGTACGATCTTAATGAAAGTTTCAGAACTTAATTGTAATGTTCAGATGTATGTACATTCCAAAGCAGAAGTCTCTAATACTTGAAATACGCCTTTTACAAAAGTGATGGAGAGGGGGTGAATTAAAAAATGGGAAATCAGGGTATAATGGTTTTGTTGAAATGTATGTAACAGGCAGAAGGAGGCGTGGCAGACCCACACACAAAGTATATATAATCTTGATCAGGGCGACGAGCTGAGTCGATTTAGCCCTGTCCGTCTGTCTGTCCGTATGTTTGCACGCATCGATTTCAGAAGATATAGGAGCTAGAGACTACAATAAAATGTCAGTATATTTTATATAAGGGAATGCACTCGATTTTTTTGGCATTTATTCAAAAAAAATTTTTGTTTACAATTTAAAATTTTCTTTTATTTATTGAATATATATACTTCAACTAGATTGAAAAGTATTTTTTTCTAAATTTAGGGACTACCATTAAAATTTTACACATACTCAAAGTCAGCTGTTGCATAGTTGCATTTGATATATAAAAAGCGCGGGGAATTTTGTTCAACTTGCAATTAAATTAAAGCTTTTGTGTAAACATAAACAAAGAAAGTGTATAATGGAAAACGTACCTAATGGTATGTACAATAAGTTATTGCTATTACTTTTTGATTGTAATTGTGTTATTGTCCAGTTGTCCAGTGTGTTGTCTATGTGTATTTTTAGCTAAAAATTAACAAATGTACTTGTGTTCCGTGGAGTATTACTTTTGTGCAGCACACCACTTCACAGAGGCTTGATATAACAGTTGTTGTGTATTATGTCCAGGTTCGGAATCTATTAACCTCGTTTGCTCCTTTTTGTTCCTTTTGGAAAAAAATTAGTTTTTGCAGTTAAAAACGAGCTTTGTCGTGCAGAGCTTGTGGAGGTATGGACCAACAACAACCGCCAAGAAGGCGCGGTAAAAAACTTTATTATTGAAAAAATTAACAATAACATTAGCGAAAATATTAATAATTTAATTGATAAAAGAGTAAAGCAATTTGTAGAATATATAAAGAAGCATCTGCCAAAGTGCAACCGGGTGATAATTGATTGTGAAGGTACTTTGGAAAGTACTTCGGTACTTCGGAAATTTTTAGAACTTCTTCTACGAATTTGCAATATGGAGTTAGCCCTCTTCATGCTTGGATTCGATTCCTTGAGTTTGTATTGAAAATATCGTACAGAATCCAAATTAAAAAATGGCGTGTTAAGGATGTCGACAAACAAAAGGTATCATTGCGTAAACAAGAAATTAAGCGGAGGCTGTGGGATGAAATGGGTCTTCGTGTGGATAAACCCAGGCCTAATGGAAGTGGAAATATCAATGATGTTCACAAAATTTTGGTGCATGGATACCAAATTATGGGCACTTGCATAATTCCTGTTGGCATATTAGGAGAAAACGCGTCTGAATCCCGGAACAAGCTGTATAGAAATGATAGGAAATCTCACGCCAGGAAATGTAGCCGATTAGAGAACTTAACTGATATACTTAATAGGGCTTTAGACTCATCTGATCCACTTCTCTCTTCACTCAGTTTAAAAGAACGCAAAAAGAAAAACAAGAAAAAAAAATTCCCAAAATAGGTTATTGAACTTTTGGAAGATCCCAATTTTCAATTACCAGCAAACATTTGAAGGCTTAATGGAGCCAACCTTAGTTGAAGAAGAAAATGAAGACGAAAATGAGGATGAAAGTGAAGACCAAAACATAGATGATAAAAATTTAGAATTAAATTTTGAATTAGATGAAGAATATGAAGACCATTCAGTTTAAAATTATATCGCATATATTTTATATATCCCTAAGTTTCTTCAAATATTAATATTTGCTTGCAGTTGAATGAAATATAATAAAAATATAATTTAAAGTTGCTGAAAGTGTACAAAAAAGTTATTAAAAATAATTTGAGCCCACGTGTAATGATTTTTTATTTAATATAATATGTAAAAGGGGCGGAAAATTTGAATGCTACGCCCAGTTGTAAAAAAAAAATCCGAAAAAGAAATTTTTAATATTAATAATATATTCCTAAAATTTCAAGTTCCTAGCTCTTCAATTACAATTGATGCCAAAAAAATCCAAAATTTTTACCCATAGTGGAATGATGAAAGATTCTTTCCAAATCGAAGGGAACACAGCAGTATCCAAGGACAAGTTAAACAATTTTAGTAATTGTGACTGAAGAGAAACACCCTGCACTTTTTAATCACACAACTAGGAATATTATCGGCACCGGGAGAGAAAGATGATTTCAACGTCCTAATGGCCGCAGCCAGAGAGGCTGCAGTAACTTTAGGAGTATTTATAGACCCATATTCATAAAGTGGATATGAATATGAGTTGTAGAGATTAGAAGAAGAAGTTGATTGAAAAAAATCAGCATATATATCAGAGGAATCCTGGTCATTGCAAGTTTTTTCACCACCAAGGACAAATGAGAACGGCAACCAGAAGATTTACGCTTCAAGTTTACAAATGAATAAAATTGTTTGGGATCTCGAGCAAACTGACGTTTTCAATGTATAAGATAATTCTCATAACAGCTAGAATTTAAAAGATTGAAGTTTGACTTGGAAATGGAATATTTGGACCAGTCAACACTTGAACCAGACTTTTTATAATTTTTAAAATATTTAGTTTTAATGTTTCTCAAGTTCAAAAGAGTCTTCGTAAACCAAGGTGGCTTATTTGAAACTGGCGAAATACGGCAGAGAGGGACACAAACATCCAGGATAGAGTTTAAGGTAGAGTAATAAAAAGATGCTGCAAAATTAATATCATTCGAATCATATAAAATAGACCAGTCTGTTGAATTAATTAATTCATTAAGCAAAACAAAATCGCATTTACGATAACAACGACTTGGCTTAGAAGGCAAAGGAGTATAATTGAGATGATTATCAACAGCTAATAATACCTTTAAAGTGGGGTGATGTATATCCTCAGGTGTGCAGAAAGGAGTCGATCTCACGACATTAAAGAGCGAATCATGATTAATAAACACAAGATCAAGTGTGCGATTTAGATGATTAGAAATAGAGTTAATCTGAAACAAAGACAGGTTAAACGATTCATCAAAAAAAAGTGTTGGAATATTAAAATCCCCCAACACAAGAAGCAAGTCTCTATCATTCACATGCGCATAAACTTCTTTAATACAATTAATATGTTGAGCATAAATTTGTAAATCAGAAGAGGGAGGGATATAAGAACATGTGATAAACAATGAGCGCGATGGGAGAGTTAATTTAACCCCTAAAATCTCCGCTTCATGAAGGGACGAAAAGGTAAACACATCGGAGAGGATACTGGATTTAACCGCAATTAACACCCCACCCCCTCTACGCATTGAACGAAAGGATTTCACTATTATGAATATTATTACTTAGCCACGTTTCAGTGAATGCAATAATATCACATTGTACACTAAAACTGTGTAAGAATAGACTTTTCAGTTTAGAATTTAAGCCACGTACATTTTGATAAATCAGAGACAGCTGCGAAGAAGATTGGAAAGTATTTAGTTTTTTCGTACTATGTTTAATGACGATTGCACCGAAGGTAGATTTACAGAAATAGGAGTCGGATTTGTTAGATTTGTAGTTCTAAATTCATGAACAACTACATGAGGTAGCCAGAAGTTTGGATCACATAAAGTTTTAAAATATTCTATCGGCACATTTATCTTGAAGGAGGAAATTTCACGCGGAACTGTGAAGCTAAACTTCGATATAAAAACCTTAGCCGAAGACTTGCTTGCAATAAAAGCAGATACCGCCTCACAGGTCGTATCAGATGAAAGCCTCGATAAGAAAACTTGCTGTCGAGGAGAGACGACTGATAAGGAAATGCCGGGAGTGGCTGAATTATTGACACTTATGGCTTGAACAACAATTGCAGAAGATTCCAATTTTCGAACAGAAACCTGAGTTTCAATAGCAGCTCAACAGAAGAACCAATAGCTTCAGGAACAGGTGATATAGGATCAAGTGAGTTAGGAGCGGATGACAAAACTGAAGCGCAAGGTGAGGGAGGGGCAAGCGAATTGGTATAGACGATAAAGACTCCAAATGAGGTGGGGGACTCTCGAAATTATACTGGGTTAATGTTTCTTCAGCAGCAGCCATATCAGTGGATAATTGCTTAGAAATCTTTTTCAGTTTTAAAAACTGAGCCCTTACAGAGCTGTACATTTTAGAAAAATTGATCTGTCTTTCTAAACAAATCGGACAAGACCAGCAAACACCCCCACTACCAATTTCTACCATGGACATAATTTTGTCGTAATCACGACCAGTGAGACCCGCACATTTAATATGCATCATATTATCGCACAACCAGCAATCGACAAATTGCGCTTGTGCAGAGTCCACTGTCTGCCTGAACATGCAAGATTTTTTGCAGCAGCTCACATTGGCAATTGGGATCAAATTAGAAATTAAAGAAATGCAGCAGAAATAAAAACAAAGAGAGTAAAAAGTGTTAACAGAGCGAGTCCAACAACAATCAGCCGTTGAAGAGCAGAACGAACGATTATGTTGAGAGAGATAGTCAACAACAAAACAGCCGTTACAGAGCGTAAGGAAAGAGACACAGAGAGATTTATTTGCTCACCACGACGACCGAAATCGAGAGAGCAAGTATGCTCACACTCACACTACCCAGTGGCGACGACCTGAATGAGGTCTGCTGAAATAATGCATTACATACGAGAAAAAAGTAGTGCATTACCTATGAACATTTTTTTCAGCGCATTTGTAATGTACAAAATAAAAAACTTCGTTTTTGTATGCCCCTTCCCCGCTAATCAACAAACGATTTTCGTCCATCGTTGCGTCGTGAATTTTTCGCCAAATTTCGTTTTGAATTTTAACATTTCTTGCATGGAATGCGTGCCTTCTTTCGTTTGGTTTTTTTTATACTCATTCACGAAGTGAATTAGTATATTGGCTTTGTACAATGTCCGTCTTGCTGTCCGTCCGTCTGTCCTTCTGTCTGTGGCAAATCAGATAAAACTGTATCTCCTAAAGTTCTAAAGCTAGAACGTTGAAGTTTCGCATGTGAGCTAATGCTATAATTCTATAATGACTGAATGAAAATTTTATGTCTACGGCGTGGCAAATCGGACCTGAAGATATAGTGATTTTTAAAATTTGGCTATATTCTAGGCACTATTGATGCTACAGACTTGAAATTTGGTATATATACGCGAGTTGACCACCCAAGTCCAACAAGCTATGGTGGATATATGTCCGCCCAAAGGAGGCGTGGAAAACCGAAAAACTATATATCTCCTACACTTTAAGAGCTAAGAGCTTCAAATTTGGATAGTTGAGATACTGGTAACCTCCTCTATCGATGCCCCAAAAATAATTGTCACTCCTCTTACATTACCGTTAGCTCTTTCTAAGAACTGGCAAAAAATGAGGTGTCTACGGCCATCATCAAATTGCGAAATTTATTTGCTTGAGCTATCTATGTATGTACATGTATATACAAATAAGCTTAATAGACATTGATAACACGGAAGAAAACATTTTTATAAAATTTAAAAATAAAATTTTAATATTTTAAAAATTTGAAAGAAGCTAAAATAACAAAATTTGCAATGTTTGTCAAAATAACGAAAACAAATTTAACCTGCGCCTTTGCCGACAGCGCTACCATCTCCTGTCAACAATTGTAATTAAAATGAAATCCAAAAATGAGATTCTTGTTATGACGCATTATAGTAAAGAGCCAGAGTAGCGAATGATAAATTCAAGAACAAAGCAAAAAGAAATCAGTCTCATTTCAAAGCTAGAGTATGCATTTATGTGTACATACATACACACATACAAATGAGCGCGTGCATAAGAAAGGCTGAAATGCTTGATGCTACATATGCGTGCAGACTTATGTACATACATATACATGCATATATGCGTACATACATATATGAGGGCTATTTAAGAAGAAACAAATTTAAACTTATAAAATTGTTCAATTAGAAAAAAGAATAAAATAAATATCTATTTTATAAAAAACGAAATATGTATGAAAAAAAAACAACAACAAACAACAGGGGCTGTAACATAACATGCGACGCCTTTAGCACCCACGCTATCGCTTTGCTTGACAATCTGGTAGCTGAAATACAATAAGCTAATAACAGAGCGTCATCTGACAAAACTACAATAACAGCTAGAAAATTCAGAAATTCAATCGCAATTCTTAGAATGCTAAAAACGAAAATTACCATACATTTGTACTCAAAAAGTGCACGATCAATATAATAATTATCGATAAGAATTACTCGATAAAAATTACCAAAAGCTACAATATAATCAAAAAGCATAATTGTTTTGTACTTAATTTTGTTAATGCCAAGTTAAATTAAATTTACAAAGGGACTTTGAATGAGTATTCCGCAGTCGGTAGCGCCCGACTGCAACGTTCTTACTTGTTTGTTTTTTTTTTTTTGTCTATTACATTTGTGTGAATAGTGTTAATGAGTGTGATTTTTGATTGATTTTTTTTTCGTTTTATCCGCCGTGACGAGTCACTTTTCTTATTTTGTTGAGCCGTGCGGACTTGAATTAAAAGGAAAGTATTCTACAGTATGTTATAAATATATAATACATATATATTATAAATTGGCTTGTTCATTATATTAGTGAAGGCAGTTCAAATATGTGAACGATGCTCTGTCTGGTATGTATAAATGATCTTAGTATAATTTTTAATGACAAAAAATTAATAATATTTACTTAACAGATGCTATTAAAACCAATGGGTGGACAGGAACTGCTTTCGGGTTCACAAGTGTCGGCTTGCAAAGTAGAAATTTGTTAAAAAACCAAAAATAATTATATAAATGAATACGTAATATTACAAAATAAATGGTTCTTATGAATTTAAATAAAAATAGTATTTACTGAATCGTTTCTATATTTTCATTAGTAATCAATTATTTATGCAATTACATTTGTAAAGAAGTAAGCCATATTATATAGTGGGAAAATGGGTTGCAGGTATATTGTGTTGTAATGTACGCACATTACTAACCCATACGCGATTTTGAAAATGTATAGGGCATTTTCCTCAGGTTGCGGAATTTCTACATTACAATACTTAAAAAGTATACGCATGGGTAATGGAGAGCCGAAGGAAACTTCGGCACCTCATTTCTTTCTGCATTAAAAAAATTCAATAATTTCATGCACCCGGGAGAAATAGCGGCCATTCCTTAAAAAGGTAAGACAGCTTGTAATCGATCTTTTCATGCACACAGGCGACAAGTGACATGAAAATGGACAAAATAATTTAATATAGAAGCCGCCGGCGTGTCGATACTGTGATACGTTTTTTCTGTCTGAACTGAGGACAAGTAATGCCTGGACAGCATATCAGTGATAGCCACTAAGCAGAATTAAATGTCGGCAATGCGATTTTCGGATATCGGGAAACATACAAGTGATGTGTTTTCCAGCCATTCATCGTCTACCAAAAACGATTAACTTAACAAGCGAGGTATCCGCAGTCGAATTTGGTACACGAACATGTTGTATTCGTCAGTATAAAATATATGTATATATTCTTAATCAGCACGACGAGTTGAGTCGATATAGCCCGTCTGTTTGAGTCCGTCCGTATAAGTGCGTCGATCTCGGAAGATATAAAAGCTATAGAGCTGAAATTTGGCATACATACTCGTGTATACCATACGAAGTACGAATTTATCATATTTTTCGAAAACTCTCCCGTTATCTTTTTTAAAGAAAAAATTAATCGAGAAATTGACTTCTTTTCATAGCCTCATTTGAATACTAGATCGACTAGATCGATCTTACTTTTTTTTATAATACAAGTATTCATGCAATCATGTTTGACAATGGAGAAATATTTCGGACAGTCAAGACAAGCCAAAATGGACCGAAAATTTCTTGGAAACTATATTATATTTAAGATTGTAACGAACATTCGGTTTATCCCGAGTCTAAGCTGGGCTAGTTTCAGCTGACTGTGGATTCGTGCCAACAAATTTATTTGTTGAAGCCCCTGCGATATTAATTAGTCACTTGTAAATTTAGGTTTTATAGCGTAAATATATATTCTCTTGAATAAGTTTGAAATGTACACGTCACTTAAAGTTATGCTGGCTCGCTGGTTGGCTTTAGCGAAGCACACCTACCGAGCGCTGGTTCAACGCACTCCGGCTGGAAGAGTGTTGTGCTAAAAACACTGTAGTTTACCGGGACGATTCGGGAAACGCCAGGACTTCGGTCTGAACAAGACTCTGGCGGTTCGCTCAGATATGCAGGCCTCTCCTACTATCCCACTCGCTCACAGCACAACACTAGCTTCGTTTTCACTCACAAACACTTCTCTTGCGCACGGCTACGTGAACTTACTCAGATGTGCAGGCCTCGCTTAAGCCGCTGATGTGCACCGATGTCCTGATCGGTGCCGCTGATGCTGCTGATGGCCTCTTTCGTTGTCGCAAGGATTCCCACTGGATGTACTTGCTGTTCCCACGATGTCCTTGCTGTCCTCTGAAGTCCTGATTTACCACTCGCGTTGACTTTCACTAATCACTTTTCACTCGCTTAAACCTCACTTAATCGTCACTCAATCCTTTAATCACAACTTAATCATCTGAATCCCGATGATCGTCGTGCGTGCGACGCGAACCCATTGCTGAATCTGTAGGAGCAAAAGAGACCGCCTCTAACAGGACTTTGACCCCCTTTCCATATGCACGTATATGCATATAAACGCACAGCTAGGGACACGATATCGAATGCAAAGTATCGATCATGTCCTCATAAGGAGTATTAATAAAAAAGCATCGTACTCAAAAATATCGAGACAAAAGCATCGATGCTACGAGGAATCGGGTATTTATATTTGGGTGAAATGTTTATTAAATCTTAAATATATTTAATGTTTTTTGGGCTAGGTAAAAGTACATTTTCAATTACTAGTACAATGAACACATGTTATATATTACATACCTCCTCCGCACAGTCGCCTAAAAATACCCGAGGAATCGGGTATTTATATTTGGGTGAAATGTTTATTAAATCTTAAATATATTTAATGTTTTTTGGGCTAGGTAAAAGTACATATTCAATTACTAGTACAATGAACACATGTTATATATTACATTCCTCCTCCGCACAATCGCCTAAAATAATAAGTTTGTCAAGCCTTTGCGGCTCAGGTTCATTAATGTAAATTTAGATTTATGACAATATTTTTTTTTACACTTTTTTTTAATGACTCAACGGAGTCTCAAATTACGCGCAAATTTACTGGTGAGCTTCGTATGGTGCCGCGTATTTTTTTAATCGATATGGCTCTAGAGATACTTAATAAGTACAAATATCGAGACCAAAAGATCGAGTACAGAATATCTGTATCGTCACCCCAATGTACCCGATACCAGAAATATGGATAGTTTTTTCGGGTCCCTACGCATAGCAAATACGTACGTTCATATACATTAATACGTGCATACCTATATTGCTCCTCACACTCCCCTCTTCCTTCGGGAAGACACGAGACCATCGTGATAGAATTGAGTCACTTCTGAGCCATATGGTCAGTGACCACTACAAATTTGTAGCCTTCCAGGTATGGCCTGAGCTTCCGTATGCCCCAGATTATAGCCAGACACTCTTTTTCAGTAGCTGAATAGTTCTTGTCTGACTGGCATACGAAATGACGCGCTCTCCGTCCTCCGAGGTCTGCGTCAGGATTGCCCCCAGCCCATAGTTGCTTGCGTCCATTTGCAAGCAAAACGGCTTCGAGAAATCAGGGTACGCCAGCACCGGTGACTCCGTCAAGTTGGCCTTTACTGTCTCGAACGCCCTTTGCCGCTCCTCCGTCCACTCCCACTTCGTGCCCTTTATTGAGCAGTGCATTTAGCGGATGCACTGTGGCTGCAAAATCTGGCACGAAGCGGCGGTACCATGAACCCACGCCCACGTATTGGCGTAACTCTTTTACGTTTGTGGGTGGCTTCAGTTCGGCGATAGCGGCCACTTTCTCTGGATCCGTGCAAATGCCATCCTCCGTGACTTTGTGACCCAGATACTTCAGCTCCTTCTTGAAGAAATCGCACTTGTCGATGTTGATCTTCAAGTTGGCTGCCCGCAGTCGCCGGAACACCTCTCGTAGGTTGTTCATATGCTCCTGCCGCGTTCGGCCGATGACGATGATGTCGTCCAGGTAGGCAAAGGCATGGGGCATAATTTCTGGGCCGATAACCTAGTCCAGCGCTCGCTGAAACGTTGCCGGCGCAGAATGGAGTCCAAACGGCATCACTTTCCACTGATAAAGCCCCTTTCCTGGCACCGTGAATGCCGTCAGTGGTCTGCTGGCCTTTTCCATGGGTATCTGCCAATACCCATCCTTCAAATCCAGGCTGCTGATGTAGCGCGCCTCTCGCAGCTGATCCAAAATGTGATGCACACGCGGCAACGGGTATGCATCTTTAATGGATCTGCTGTTCAGCTGTCGAAAATCCACACATAGCCGCCACTTCCCATTCTTCTTGCGAACCATGACAATCGGGTTCTTCGAGGGCTCAATGCAGCCTTTGGCCAGCAGCTCATCCACTTGCAGGTTGATCTCCGCCTGCATTTTTGGATTTTTGGGGAAGTAGCGCTCCTTTATGGGCCTGTTGTCCTGCATCCTGATCCGGTGCTCCGTGATCCTGGTGGTGCCTTTCACATGCTGGAACTTCTCCAGCTCATGCCTTAGAAAAGCATCCACCTCTGGGTCTTTGTGCATAGGCGTTGGCTGCTCCATGTTCGCCTCCACTGGCGTCTCTGGGCTCGCCTCCACGCTGGCCACAGCCACAGACAGCTTCTCCTCTGACTGTCCGCTCGACTGTGGAATTCTTGGCTCGATCCTCAGCGTCAAGTCACCGCACTCCAGTGTGGTGCCCATGCTGGCCAAGAAATCTCAGCCCAGCACCATATCGTCGATCACTTCTGGCAGAATCAGCAACGGGATTTGGCTTTGCTGATTCCCCAGGCTGATCGTCGTCTCCAGCTGCGAGTCCACATGACTGCAACTGCCGTCCGCTAAGCGTATGCGCCGCCGTGTTGCACGTACCACGCCCACTCCTCTGAGCCTGTCAGCAAGCTTTTAGCTTATAAAGCTGCTTGTGGCTCCAGTGTCGATTGTGGCTTTTTGTTGGGTGGCTCCAATGGCCACAATCGCTGTCATCTGGCTGCGGTGCCCCTCCTGGCCACACACTCGGCATGCCCTGGCTGGATTCGGGATGTGTGTCCTTGCTCCGGTTGCGCCTGTCCTTGGCGCAGGTGAAGGCTTCGCCTCATCCTCCATGCGGCGATACTCCACTTACTATATACTCTCTCGCTGTGTACTTTTGTTCCGCTCTGTAACGGCTGTTTGTTGTTGGACTCGGTCCCTAAATATATGTTAAACTCTCTTTTTTCTTATATTTCTGCTTCATTCGGTAATTTGTGTTTGATCCCTATTGCCAATATGAGTTGCTGAAAAATCTTGCACTTTCAGGCAGGCAGTGGACTGAATGAATGTGCAGGTCTCACTGGTCGTGAATATTACAAGATAATGTCCACAGCAAAAATTGGTAGTAGGGGCGTACGCTGGTCCTGTCCGATTTGAAAAACAGAATAAATTTTTCTAAAATGTATATCGCTGTAACGGCTCAGTTTTTAAAACTGAAGAATATTTCTAGCAGTTATCGAAGGATTTGGCTGCTGCTGTAGCAATATTAACTCAGTATAGCTTTGAAAGTTATCTTTCTCAATTGGAGACTCCTTCGTTGTTGGTAGCTCCTTCCGTGCTAACATCGTCACCTAATTCGCTTGCGCCTCCCTTTCCTTGTGCTTCACTATTGTCATCCGCTCCTAATTCACTTGATCCTACATCACCTGTTCCTGAATCTATTGTTTCTCCTGTTGAGGCTGCCACAGAAACTCAAGTCCCTGTACGAAAATTGAACCCTTCTTCAATTGTTGTTCAAACAAAGGGTGACAATAAGTCAGACACTCCCAGCATTTCCTTATCTGTCGTCACTGCTCAAAAGTTTTCTAATCTAGGCTCTCGTCTGATACGACCTGTGATGCAGTATCTGCTTTTATTTCAAACAGATCTTGAAGTTTAGTTTGTGCCGGTGCAATATCTTACAACAATATGTTATACTAAATTTTGGCCCCCACAAGTAGTTGTCCATGAATTCAAATCTAATAATAGTAATAAATCGACTCCTATTTCCTAGAATCTTGCTTCGGTGCAATCATCATCAAGCATTATACCAAACAAGAAAGAAAGCTCTAGTCGAGACTGCTCGACTACGAGATCCCCTGAACCCTACAAGCAACTGATATTCCAATAATAATTAGCAAACACACACGCACACATACACACACACATACACACACACACACACATACAAACAAACACACGCATACAAACAAACACACGCATACACACACACTCACATATACAGGCGATTGCGCTTGGGTTGCCCTGCATGTTTGGCAATATAATGACAACTTATTTTTTGAATAATTTAATTTCTAGACGTACGATCGTAATAAAACTTTCATAACGTAATCATAATGTTAAAATGTATGTGTATACCGAATCACAAGTCTCTAGTATTTGATATACGATTTTTACAAAGATGATGGTGAGGGGTGGATTTAATGGTGGGGGGTAAATTTTAACAAAAACCGAAATTGTATAAAATACATCTTTATATACATTTTAAATTTGGAGACTCTAGCTTGAAAGATGTAGGAGATATAATTTTTTAAGTGATCTTCGATAAGGTTTTTTATCGATAAAAAAGTATCGGAATGAGTTATCGTTTTTTAGTGATAAACTCGATATGTGCGTGATATATACGGACATTTTAAAAAAAAAGTTGAAGTATCTAGCTCCTATATCTTCTGAAATCGACGCGTTCATACATACGGACGGACGGACGGACGGACGGACGGACGGACGGACAGACAGACAGACGGACAGGGCCAAATCGACTCAGCTGTCGCCCTGATCAAGAATATATATACTTTGTGGGGTCTGCCACGCCTCCTTCTGCCTGTTACATACTTTTAACAAAACCATTATACCCTGATTTCCCATTTTCAATGGGTTCAGGGTATAAAAACTAAATATACAATCTTCTACTCCGATGTTTTCCTTATTTACTAAAATGTTAGTGGCTTGAATTCTAAACTTTAAAATCTATTCTTGTATAATTTTAGGGCTCAATATGATATTATCGTTTTCACTGAAATAACATTTTTTAATAGTGACATTTTTCAAGTGATTTCCATATTTATAGATTTGACCGTTCGATGCGTAAAGAAGGGTGTCGGGTTTTAATTGCTGTTAAATCCAGTATCCTCTCCAAATTGTTTACCTTTTTAGGCCAAGTCTAATTTCAAACTTTTAAATTCTCGTTGTTATGAGAATTATCTAATATACGTTGCAAACGTCAAACAATGCAATAAAAAACCTATGTACATGTAATTTCGAGTTATTTAAATTTTATAATTTAAAAACGTATATTTTATTATTCGTTTTAGGAATTTATCGGTATATGCGCCGCAATGGAAAAAAAATTATGTTGACGCCAAGAACTCTTAAGGAATCGTTAGCAGCAAAAGATTACTTTGAGAAATTAACGGCAGAAGCTCCACTTAAGCAAGCTACCTTTCCAAGTACACTTAAACTTTTTGATCTTTTAGATAAATATCAGGTAGAAATACCAGACGAAATACGTCAGCAAGTTGAGGGCCTCTACATAGCTTGGCAAGAATATTTACGAAAATTGGGAGAAGCCGACGAAATGCTGGATAATAACCGTGATGAATTTAAGAAAATATTATTAAATCAGGCCGAAAAGTTTAAAATGATTCTTAAGGAATTCCTTGATGATTTTTATTTGAAACTTCCAACGGCGGCTAACATGTAATAGTTGTTATATTAAGTATTTCCCCATATATTAACACTTTTTTTTACAGAAACCCTAAAATAGCAATAAAATTTCTAAAAATTATAGCACTTAAAGTTGAGGATTGCTTTAAGTTCGAGGAAAGTCTGAAAAGTGATTTGTCTGTTTTTAACGTAAATCAGCCTGAAAACTGCGATTTAAAAAAATTGGATACAGAAGTAAAAATAGTTCAAAATATTTGGCAACTTATTCTGGACTGGCAAACAAGCTGGGATAATTGGAGAAAGGGTAATTTTTGGAAAATAAATATTGATGAAATGGAGGATAAAGCGCAAAGTTTATACAAAGAATTTAGTATATTAAATAAAACGTATTTTGATCGTCATTGGGAGATGCTGGAGGTGACTACTAGGAGCATAGACAGTTTTAGAAGGACTTTGCCATTAATCACTGCTCTAAAAAATCCGAACATGCGTGATCGCCATTGGAATCGAGTTCGTGCTGTAATGCAAGTGTAAGTATTTAGATTCAGTATTGTTTGCTCTTTAATCGGATTGCCGGGGTAGAGTTGAGAGTGGGAAGGGAAAGGCGGGGGTTTTGTCCTCCCAGTGAACAGGCGCATCCGCGTTCTTTATTTCTACCTATTATGAGCAGAGATTAACTACGAGGTTAATTTGTTAATCGGCTATAAAACACCACAGCGCATTTATGTAGTTCTTAACTAATTCTTTTATTGGTAATTCTTTTCTAAGGCTATCGCGTGCCCTCTTTCACTCTCCCGCAATTGATCGTGCTCGTCGTGGTGTCGCGGTCGTGCTCTCCAAAGCCCTGATTGTGCTTGCGGGACAACTAGGACTCCCCTCCATCCAAAACATCGGTCTCATCGACCAGAAATCGGGCCTCTCCTTCCCCTGGTTCTGGCACGAGGCCCTGATCGTACCTGCCGGGGTGCACTGCGTCGTGGCTGCCGTCGTCCGCTTTCGGCCGTTTCCCTTCGTTCCTGTCCACCGCAGTGGTCCGTCAGCCTTCGCCTTCGGGGATCCCTAACAGACTCCGTCCAAAGCGGCGTCGGAATGAGGGATCCGTTCCGTCTCCTCGTCGCTGGTCACCGCCGCAAACCGTGTGAATCTCGCTCTCTCGCTCTCCCGCTACGGACTCTGGGGCGTGAGGCACGATGGAGGGACTGAGTTCCCTGCCACCGCCCCGTCCCCACGACGGGGACTGGTCCCACCCTCTTTCGCGTCCCTACTTCTTCGACCCATGGCGACGGATTGTCTCTTCCTCCTCGTCTTCGCCTCCGCTCTGGGGAGCAGCACGTCGCTCCATTCTCGATATCGCTGGCCGCGGTGGAGAAGAGTGTGGTACCTGCACATATGGCAGCGCCCCCCGCGACTGAGGCATCTCGACATAGACGGTGCACTATGGGTAAAAAGTCCGATTTTTTGGCAAAAATCCAAAAATTTTTTTTTTCGTTATCCGCCAACTATTTTTATTTTCTCATTTAGAAAACTCCAGCCGACTTAAAAATAATTTTTATAAAATTTTGCGGACTACCAATAAAGTTTTAAGCTTCGTCAAAGTTAGCTGACTCAAGGTAGCATGGAAAATCGAAAAAAGCGCCTGAAATAATACTCTACTTTCAACGTTTGCAAATCTTAGGGTGTTTGAAATAGTTGACAATATTTTTTATGGAAAAGATTTAGGAGGCTATGTTAAATAAGATGAGTGAAAATTTTTTTGTAGTCCTGTGATTTTTCGTCCGATTGTGCAAAGTGTTGCTATTGGGCATTTGTAGACAAAAACTAAGATTCATACGTGTGTTTCGTTAGATATAACTTTTGATCCCTCAAAGGTATTTGAAATGTTTAAATTGGAAGTTGTGTATTAATCTTTGCTAAATCCAATAATAAAAAGACTTCTTGCTCATTTTTGCTCCTTCACAAAATTATCGACATGTTGACACATGAGGTCTGAAATTCCATGCCGTTAGAAGTGCGGAGCAGCAACAAGCGACAACAAAGCGCTTTAAAAGATTATAGCGTTACAAAATAAGTAAAGAGAACTTATCGGACGATAAATTTAAATCAATTAATTATGAAGAACAAAAAAAAAAAAATAGTTGGATTTATTAAGTATCATTTGAAAAAATGCAATCGATTGCTGATTAGAGTCAAATATCAAGGTCAGTGCATTCGACCGATCACCTAAAAGATCAGGTCGAAAGCAATCAAATTATAACGATGCTGGTCCTCGATTAAAAAGAAAATTGGCTTCTGAGCTTGCTTGAGAGTATGATAACACGACGCCTCTTTGCATTAGTTTCGTCAAAAAATGAACGGAAAAGGATACAACTTTTCTTTTGAAGTGGTAGCTGTAATGACGGCAACGCAGCAAGAAGAGCTTTTGGAAATGTTGACTTGTTTTCTACCATTTAATATTTTGACCAAGAAATCTTAAAAAACGTTTATATAATATTAATTGCTATCTCTTGCGCGCATGAACTCCGGGAAATTTAAAGTTTTGTGTGAGAAAACATGAAAGTTTACTTTATTCTCAGGCCGGGGTCAGAGTCTCAGTCAATTTGTGTTTGTCATATTATATTTTATTTATAATATTTTTGCTATCCAATGTGCCCAACTATCCACAACATTTTGGTGCATGGGCATCAAATAATGGACACCTGTATACTTCCAGTTGGAAGTTTGGGGGAAGCATCTGACGCGCGAAAATCTTATACTAGGAAGTGCAGGCGATTTTTTGGCGTATTCAATAGAGCACTAGACTCATCAAACCCACTTATTTCTAGTCTCAGTTTGAAAGAACGAGCTCGCCGGAATAGAAAAAAGAACTGCCTACAGAAGTTATTGCACTTCTAGAAGCATATTGTTTCGATCGATGTATGAAACAATTGCTAGTTCTACAGAAAGCGAAGAAGAGGAAGATGATTCTGTAGGCGACGATGAAGACGCCTATGATAACAAATATGATATGAATTGTATTGAGTTGAAAGAAGAAAACTATGACTAAATTATAATTCAAGGTTAGTGATAAGTTTATCTGGGAGCTATCTCTTCAGGGACAATTAATGCCTAAAATTCGGGCTTTTTACCCATAGTGCAGTGTCGGAAAGTTGGATACAAGCTGAACAGCAACGCGATTCTGATATTTCGGGTATAATTCGCATATTTATTGATGGGGAGCTATCGAATGATTTATCATTCACGTACGAAATTAGGGCTAAAGTTTTGTATAAGAAGATTCAACGCAATGGTAAGACTTGTAGTTTACCAGTGATCCCGTGATCGTTTCGGTGGTCGATAATAATTATCAAGTTCATTAATCAATATTCCATCTCGGTTGGGAAAAGACCTTGGATAAGGTATACGAGCACTATTGGTTTAAGGCAATGACAAAGTATGTCCGAAAATTCGTAGCGAACTGTATCACTTGTAGAGTGAGAAAGTCAACTTCAGGGAAGGTTCAACCGGAACTACACCCAATTCCTAAAGTGAGCATACCCTGGCATACATTGCATGTAGATATTACGAAATATGTGTATCTGTATCACACATTTAAGCTGAACGCTAATAGCTGTAACAACGCATTAAAATCTTCAGTTGCTATATTCGGAGTACTCACTCGAATAATAGCTGATCAAGGTAGATGTTTTACAGGTGCAAAATTTGCTGAATTTTGGGCTTCTCAGAAAATACATCTGCATTTAATAGCCACTGGAACCAGTCGGGCCAACGGGCAGGTCGAAAGAGTGATGAGCACCTTGAAAAATTTGCTAACTGTTGCTGAGGCTAGTGATCGAGTATGTCAAGATGTTTTGGGAGAGGTGCGATTGTCACTAAATAGTACAATTAACAGAACAAGCAATTTAAGTTCATTAGACCCTTGGGGCTAGTTCCAATTTATAATATTGAGCCTCAAGTTAATGTGGCAGAGATACGAACGCAAGCGATAAAGAATATAGAGAAAGCAGCTCAGTTTGACAAAGTTAAATTTGATAAGGGTAAAGCTTAAGTTGTGAAGTTCGGTATAGGAGATTACGTTTTAATTAAAAACAACGAACGTATACAAACAAAGTTAGATCCAAAGTTTCGTGGACCTTTTGTAATAATAGAAGTTTTAGAGGATGACAGATATAAACTGAGATCTTTAACAAATAAACGACTGTACAAATACTCTCATAACAGCTTACGAAGAATGACTGAGGGGCAAGTACCAAGCGAGCTGGATATCGACGAAGATGAAATGAGTTCATCTGAAGAAACGGGTGAAACAGACCGTATGGAAACGGGTGAAACAGACCGTATGGAAACGGGTGGAACAGACCGTATGGAAACAGTTGGAACAGACTGTAGAGACGGGGGGTAGATGCCGTCTGGTTGAGTAAATAAAGTGTGTGGAGACGGGGATAGATGCCGTCGGATGTTGTGAATTGTTGTCGATGGCTACGTGGTGGTACTTTGCCTAGGATTCTTAAGACGTAAACGTGACATGAAACGACTGATTAACAAGAATAGAAATGTAGTAAGAAATTTACTGAAGAGACAATGTTAATGAAATTGGAATGTAAAAGAAATTCACTGAAGAGAAAATGTTATTGAAATTGGGATGTAAAAGAAATTTACTGAAGAGACAATGTTATTGAAATGAGAATGTTATGTTAAGAAACGGTTATGTGAATTGAAAGCTTGAATTGAGAAAAAATACTTTTCAAGAATTATTAATGAATATTGGTTGCTTTAATAAAGTTTGGAACTAGTAAAATGAGTTTTAAGAAAACTGTTGCCTAGACGTGAACGTGTAGATTGTCAGGTGGGCCGTGTCGGATGTAAACTGATAGAGTACAGTATTTTGAGATTACGCGTCAATACTCATAAGGTTCTGTTGTGTGGTCAGTGTTGTTCTAGTGTGATCAAATTGAGATAATACAACACTAAAGTGGTGTGACGTCAGGAAATGCTAATATCGAGTGTGGCTCAGGGTTGTGTTGGGTAAGTGTGACGATGATTGTTATCGATATTGAGTAAGGGAAGAATATGATCTCTAGTAGACGATGAATGTGCTAGAGCGCGAGTTATGTATGTAATTATGTAATCGATATAAGCATAATTTTAAGCGATTTGTCATCACTAAGAGAGAAAGTCCATACCTAAATGTTGCATGTTTGTGATGATGAAATGCCTAGCAACATTGTCAAATTAAAATTATGAAGAAAATAGCTATGCTACTAAGCTGGCGCCAGAAATGTCTAGCAACATTGTGAAATATAAAAAGATGCTATGTCGCTCGAATAGGCTAGCAGCATTTGAATAAAGTCAGTTCTAATCTGAGACTTAACTGAAGAAGTTGAACCATGTTATTTAATTTCAAAAAATAAAGAACTCAAAACAAAATTGGCGCAGCCGGTAGGATCCTTTTTTTAAAAAGGATTCTGTGATAAATGCGAACTAAAAATAAGTCGACAAATTTATAAATCGATCATTATAAAATAAAAGTCAATCGAAAAAAAGATCAAACTACAAATAAGTTGATCAATCAAAAGTACATCTCAACGCTGGCAACCAGAAAAGAAAAGAGAGCAGCATATTACGACAAAAGCAGGATGGCACAAGCTAACCCACAAATGTCATCGCAGCAATTATATGAGCAGTTGATCAACAAGGAGCGGCAACTAGAGGAGCTACATCAAGCTTACGTCACGCTTCAAGGAAACATCAATGCGCCTCAGAAGGAACGATTGTTTCAAAACATCAATTATTTGGCAACGTTCACGGGAACTGGTGATATATCAATTAATTCGTTCTTCAGCAGCGTGGAGTACCTTCTCCAAGGAGTGGAGGACTCTGGACTAAGACGAGAGGCCACTAGGACAATCTTCAACAAAACAATCCAAGGACAGGCGAAGGATGTAGTTATCAATATACCAGAACCAGACAACTGGCAGCTAATCAAGTCAACGCTAAAGCTGAGGTATCCACCGGACACGGAACCCCATCAAATTTACCGTAAAATTTATGAGTTAAAAGTAGACACAGTAAGCGAACTTGCGGCAGAACTACAAAATATTAAGTATAAAACAGACGAATTAACAGTTTACCATCAAAACGATAATTTTATAGATTTAAGTAACGTAGAAAGTTTACTAGTAAATGCAGCTAAAGAAATGACTCAAGGCACTTTACTTGATAAAATATACGAAGAACGAAATTTAAATGAAATTCTAAAAATAATGATGTTACGTAGATACGAAAATAGTTGTATTAGATTTCAATATAAGAAAAGTAAACCCAATAGGTATAACGCTGAGGCTGAGTCTAGCAAGAAAAATCATAACTACAAAAACGAAAATACCCAACAACAAAATTATAACAACAAGAAAGAAAGCTCTAGTCGAGACAGCTCGACTACGAGATCCCCTGAACCCTACAAGCAACTGATATTTCAATAATAATTAGCAAACACACACGCACACACACACACACGCATACAAACAAACACACGCACACACACGCATACAAACAAACACACGCATATACACACACTCACATATGCAGGCGATTGCGCTTGGGTTGCGCTGCAGTGTTGGCAATATTATGAGAACTTATTTGTTGAATAATTTAATTTCTAGACGTACGATACGTACGTAATGAAACTTTCAGAACGTAATCATAATGTTAAAATGTATGTGTATACCGAATCACAAGTCTCTAGTATTTGATATACGACTTTTACAAAGATGAGGGTGAGGGGGTGGATTTAGGGGTGGGGGGTAAATTTTAACAAAAACCGAAATTGTATGACATGCGTCTTAATATACATTTTAAATTTGGAGACTCTAGCTTGAAAGATGTAGGAGATATAATTTTTTAAGTGATCTTCGATAAGGTTTTTTATCGATAAAAAAGTATCGGAATGAGTTATCGTTTGCGCGTGACATATACGGACATTTTAAAAAAAAGTTGAAGTCTCTAGCTCTTATATCTTCTGAAATCGACGCGTTCATACATACGGACGGACGGACGGACGGACGGACGGACGGACAGACGGACAGGGCCAAATCGACTCAGCTTGTCGCCCTGATCAAGAATATATATACTTTGTGGGGTCTGCCACGCCTCCTTCTGCCTGTTACATACTTTTAACAAAACCATTATACCCTGATTTCCCATTTTCAATGGGTTCAGGGTATAAAAAGCAACAATATTATCAACAAAATCCTAACAATAACACGCAATCTTATTATCAACCAAAAAGTGGTCAAAACAATAACCAAAACAATCAGCAACGATTTTACAGAAACAACTCAGGTCAGTACAGACAAGATTATACTCAACACAATTCAGGACAGAATCACCGTAACCAAAACAATCAGCAAACAATTTCACAACAGTCAAAACAGTATAGGTCAAGGAATTCAGAACCCATGGAAATAGAAAACCTAGAAACAAAGCAAGATACAAACAGTTTCCAAGAAACAAAAAATGACTACGACCAGGCAGAGGTTAATAATACAGTTTTTTTTATGAAGCAGCCTCGGAATGCCTACCATTATTAGAACTTAACATCGATAAACATAGATATGTAGCATTAATAGATACAGGTGCAAGTTTAAGTCTAGTAAACAACCAAATTAATGGGCACACAAAGATTAAGCTGAATAAACCCATATCATATAGCACAATTAATAGTAAGGACATAATAGAGTATGAAATTCATACAACAGCACCTAGAGAATTCAATTTACCAAACAACGCTAGAGTCCGCTGGAAGTTAGCCCCACTAAAGGGAAGGAAGTATAACTTTATTATAGGTATAGACCTTCTACAATTTTTGACTGCAGTTATTAACATTGAAAAAAAACAGTTTAACATTAAATCACAAAGAAAACCGTATAATAAATAAGCCATATCAATATGAAGAAATATGTGCATTAGAGAGTACTATAGATAAATGTGATAGCTTGGCATTAGATCATTTAAATACACAAGAGGAAGTTAAGAAAATTATAAAACGATATAGTAAACTTTTTTTTAAAGAAGGAGATAAACTAACTAGTACAACCGAAATAGAACATGAAATAAGGACAGCTACAGATGAACAACTTAATTCAAAGCTATATAGATACCCACCACAGCATGAGGAAGAAGTCAGAAAACAGATAAAAAGAAATGGAAGAACAGGGAATTATTAGAAAAAGCAATTCAAGATATTCGAGCCCACTTTTAGTAATACCAAAAAAGTTAGACAATTCAAAAGAACAAAAATTTCGCATTGTAATAGATTATAGAAAACTTAACGAAATAACCATCGACGATAAATTTCCGATTCCTAATATTAATTCAATTCTTGATAAACTCGGAAGAGCCCAGTACTTCACAACAATAGATTTAGCAAAAGGCTACCATCAAATTTTAGTAAAAGAGGAAGACAGAAAGAAAACTGCCTTTGTTACGCCGCATGGCTTATATGAATTTATTAGAATACCATTTGGGTTGAAAAATGCCCCGCCACTTTTCAAAGACTAATGAATGAAATCTTAAGAGACTTTATTAACAAAAAATGTGTCGTATATTTGGACGATATACTTATTTTTAGCACATCGTTGCAAGAGCATATTTAAAGTATTAGAGGATAAGAATTTGAAGATTCAAATCGATAAATGTAACTTTATGAAGAAGGAGACAGAATTTTTAGGTCATATCTTAACCAAACAAAGTAGCCTTTACCAAAAACAGAAAAGGAGATAAAAAGTTTTTTAGGCATAACAGGTTTCTACAGAAAATTTATTAAAGATTACGCAAAAGTAGCACAACCCATAACAAAATATTTAAAGAAAAATACTAAAATAAATACAAAAGATCCAACTTTCATCGAAACATTTTTAAAGTTAAAGCAACTTATTTGTTCACATCCTATATTAAGATTCCCTAACTTTGAAAAAGCATTCACGCTTACAACTGACGCTTCAAATTATGCCATAGGATCGGTTCTTTCTCAAGAAGGGCATCCAATTTGTTTTGCGTCAAGAACGTTAAACAATCATGAGAAAAATTATTCAGCAACAGATAAAGAATTTTTAGCAATACTATGGAGTGTAAACTATTTTAGACCATATCTCTACGGAAGAAAATTCAAACTATTAACAGATCACCAAGCGATAAAATTCTTATATTCAAAACATAAAGGGAAAGATATTTCGCCAAGGTATCAAAGATGGTTACTAAAACTAGGAGAATATCAGTTTGACATAGATTACTTAAGAGGAAGAGAAAACAGAGTAGCCGATTTCTTAAGCAGAATAAAAGGTAATGATTTTGACCCACAGCAAGATAATGACAATATATCAGACATAAATATAATAACAAATATTGAAGAAGATAACTATTCGTTAGCAGCAACTATACATTCAGCAGAAGAAAATTTACAGGATCATTTTCTAATAAAGGAAGAAATAGTAAATAAATATAAAACACAAATAATAATAACAAATGGAAAAACAGAAGAGTGTAAAACGATTCATGGAAAAAGAATATTTTTCATAGCAAAACACGACTTCCCAACAATGGAAGAAATTTTTATAAAATACAAAAACAAATATCTATTTACCATGTACAAGAGAGTATGCATTCAGGTATTCAAGAGACGTACAACAAAATAAAAAATAAAATATTTTACCCTAAGTTATTAGAATTAATACAGACAGTGATCAACCAATGCGACTTTTGCAAAGAAGTCAAATATGACAGAAACCCAGCTGGAAACAAATTTGTTAAAACAGAAACTCCATCGGATAAAAACCAAATAATACATATAGACACATACGTAATAAAAAACACATATTTTTTGACTATTATAGATAAATTTTCGAAATTTGCAGCCGTTTACCCACTAAACGATAGAAACCATATAACGATCGTAGAGCAGATTGAAAATCATTTTATAAAAATAGGCAAACCAAATAAGATTGTAGCTGACAATGAATTTAATTCAATAAGAATTAAAGAACTATTAAGCCGAGAAAATATTGAATTACATTTAACAAAACCACACAGCCATACAGGCAAAACGAAATTCGCTCTTTCTGAAGCATAACAGAGCAAATCAAATCTATTAGCAAATGTTGATAATTTTATTTCTTTTAAATATTTGTTTCTGACAAACAGCAATCTTTATAAGTATTCAAAATGAAATCAAAAATATATTTTTTTTATATTTAACTGAAAAAAAAAAAAAAAGCTATAATAATTAATCAAAAAATATAAACAAGTTACTATTCATTACTCAAAACAATAATTATAAGTAATACCTACCTTATATATTACCTTTAATAAGAAAATTATTAACAACACAGAATTCAGGAGAATTCTTATTTAAATGAGGGAGAAGTTATGTATGTAATTATGTAATCGATATAAGCATAATTTTAAGCGATTTGTCATCACTAAGAGAGAAAGTCCATACCTAAATGTTGCATGTTTGTGATGATGAAATGCCTAGCAACATTGTGAAATTAAAATTATGAAGAAAATAGCTATGCTACTAAGCTGGCGCCAGAAATGTCTAGCAACATTGTGAAATATAAAAAGATGCTATGTCGCTCGAATAGGCTAGCAGCATTTGAATAAAGTCAGTTCTAATCTGAGAATTAACTGAAGAAGTTGAACCATGTTATTTAATTTCAAAAAATAAAGAACTCAAAACAAAATTCGCGTCACTTTTGATTTGAGTAGAAACCCCGACAGCACGCTGAGATTCGCTGCACAATTTTAGTGGTGTAATGGAGAACAAAATACAAGATGAATCTACTTTAATAGAGGATTCTAATGACTCCGATATATATATATATATATATATATATATATATATATATTGAACGAATACACTTGACTAAGATGGTGTTTAGTTTCGTATTGATCTTTATTATTCTGAGCCTGGGTTTATATACCCAGACTCATGTATAATTTCAACCCTTAAATCTAATGTATCTATTGCTGAGTTTGTAAGGCTCAGCGCGCGTCTCCTTCGTAATCTGACCCTGGGGTTGCAAGGGTTGGTCTTCATTTGTATATTTATGCAGTCCGTACATGTGGCCCTTATCGCTATCACAGCGCACTACCTGCTAGTCGCTGAGTGCGTCGGAGGCATGTATACGATCATCGTATATTCATATATTCATGCCTGAACATTCTGCGGGGGGCCAAGTGTGTAACTTCCGGAATTGCTGTCTGTGGAAATCTTAATAATATAAAGGACAAATACAAATTTGATAATTGTTAATATTCTTGACGAAATGATCATCAATCCAATCCTTATGTTCGTGCCTGAACATCCTGCGGGGCCCAGAGAGTGTGACATCCAGATAAACCGAGTGTGCCACCATTACCTTGGACTTTTGCTTAGGTGGCGGCTCCCATGCCAAGTGAAGTCGAGCCTCTTTGAAGAACTTCCGCGGTTTTTGGGTGTCATTATTTGTTGCATTAGTATAGCTGAGTGCAATCGTTTCATTGTTGCCGAAGCCAAAGCCTCCAAATGGTAGATATCCTTCGTTTGATCCTGATGCCTTAGAACAGATATTGATTCGCTTGTAGTAATTATGGTTGTTTCCTTTAAAATGTTGCTGCTACTTCCAATTGAATCCCTTTCCGATGTAATTGTACTTGCAGTTTTAGTCTCCATAGTTGGTAGCGCTGCTGTGGTCATCACTGGAGAGTTTGAGTCGGTATTGTCGCTGTTCTCTTCAGCTGCACATCCAGCCGCTGTTGCAGTCTCCGCAGAAGTTTGCTCTTCCGTCGTGCTGCCAACTGTGGAAATATCATCCATTGGTCGAACTTCCAATTGGATATCTGTTGATGTATCTTCAGCGATACTCAACGTCGATGTCGAAGTTGTGGCATAAATTCCATTCTTGTCCTCATCTTCTATGCCCCGCGAATCCAATGTCGGAGTTGGTGGAGCCCAGATCTTCTTTATTGATCTCTTGTCTTCACCCAGCTTTGTTTTTGTTGTTACTACTTGAGGTTTATTTTCTTGTTCTGTAGATTCAGTTATATATCTTCCCATGTGGGGGCTTGCCGGCGGGTTGAAATCCCACTTTTTGAACACAATTGCATCCAAAGCTGCCTGAGATGCTAGCATCTCATTAGCGGTGACCTCGTCACTGTTATCGGAGGAGCTCACGCAATTTCGGATTCTGCCTTCATCATCATTCTTCAGCAGTTCCTTGTCCACTGGCAAATAACGTTTGTAGCGTCTGCATAAACAGTCCCACGCTAACTTGTAGTTACCTACTCCCATTGCGAAATTGCTTATCATTTGTACATCTTCTCCTTTTACATACATTTGCAAGTATAGCAGTTTCGTTTTGTCGCTGATATCCTTTCTGTTGTGGATTATTTTGGTGAACTGCTCGAAGAACGTCGGCCACGCCTTAGGACTTCCATTAAAGTAAGGAAGTGTTGGTCTCTGTCGCTTTGGAGTGTCTTCTTTTATGTTTTGCAGTGCACTTATTTTTCTTTCCAGCCTTTTAGACACTGTGTACACTTTGACTTCCAGTGCGTCTATGCCATCGATTTCATGGACACGCTTATCATATTTCACCTCCAAATCGGTAAGCGTTGACTGGACTTTATTCCAGAGGAACTCTAGCGTTTCTTTGCTGTCTAGAGCATCTTCCTGGTTGCTGAGCTCAATGTTGGCCTGCACTTCTTCAATGTGCAGCCATACTCTTTGAACTCTTTTGTCCAAAAGGTTAAGCAACTTCACCATTGGGCTCGACCAACCGAATAAAAACATCTCATGCTTTGATGTTTCCGGTCTCGTTTCCCAGCTATAAAGTTGGTCTGTGTCTACGGCGTGATCGGTAACTTTGGTTCTGATTTCTGCCATTATGCCATCAAATATTTCTAGTTAAATATTGATGGTTGACGACACAGTTGTTTGTTTATTGTAGATCCATTGGCTTTTCCCGTTGGAGGTTTTTTTGATTCGATCACTAGGTTGATCTTGCTGTGCCTCGACTCACAGCTTGGGTTGGTAAGCCAATGCACAAATCTACTATTATTTAGCACTTCACTTTGTACTAAACACAAACACTTTTCCTTGTGGACTGCATTGAAGTATTAAAAATACTTCATCCGGCTCGAAGGACCTTGAACGAATACACTTGACTATGATGGTGTTTAGTTTCGTATTGATCTTTATTATTCTGAGCCTGGGTTTATATACCCAGACTCATGTATAATTTCAACCCTTAAATCTAATGTATCTATTGCTGAGTGTGTAAGGCTCAGCATTGGGCTATTACATATTCTTATCTTATCGCTGAGTGTGTAAGACTCCGCGTTGGTCTATTAGCTATTCTTATCCTATCGCTGAGTTTGTAAGGCTCAGCGCGCGTCTCCTTCATAATCTGATCCTGGGGTTGCAAGGGTTGGTCTTCATTTGTATATTTATGCAGTCCGTACATGTGGCCCTTATCGCTATCACAGCGCACTACCTGCTAGTCGCTGAGTGCGTCGGAGGCATGTATACGATCATCGTATATTCATATGTTCATGCCTGAACATATATATATATATATATATATATATATATATATATATATATATATATATATATATATATATATATATATATATATATATATATATATATATATATATATATATATATACTATTTTATTCGTCGTCTAAAATTATACGAAAAAAAAAAATTAAAATTGAAATGAACAAAAAGCAACTAATAAGGTCATACAATGGGCTCGTTACGGAGGACTGCATACCGTTTAATGTGTTAAATTCTGATAATATGCGAAATATTTTAAACTCAATTTGTGACGGCTTCAACGCAACCGACGGAAAATCAATTTGTTTAAACGCATCAAATCGCAAGAAAACTTAAGAGATTGCTGCTAATTGCTAGCTTCCTGGAAACAGCAATTGATTCCCGAAGCGCTGCGCTGCTGATCAAGAAATGTTTTTGCAGTTTTTTAAACACTGGTATGCATATACAGAAGGCATATACATTTACATTTGCGGCGTAACAATGCTTACATTGCAGATCCCACGCTGCTGGCCGGTCTATACATAAGTGATCGATCATATTACGGCACTTATGTATAGCTGTTATAATATAAATAAAGCATTAAAGTGTTGCTATGTTGTGAGCATGATAATCTTCGGGCATATGTAAACATCATATATTGTGTACACTACTATACTGTGAGCATATGCTTATATGTATATCATACAACATACTACACTGGTTAGTTCTTCTTCTTTGAAAAATAGTGTACTATACGGACATTTTAAAAAAAAGTTGAAGTCTCTAGCTCTTATATCTTCTGAGATCGACGCGTTCAAACATACGGACGGACGGGCGGTCGGACTGACAGGGCTAAACCGACTTAGCTCGTCGCCCTGATCAAGAATATATATACTTTGTGGGGTCTGCCATGCCTCCTTCTGCCTGTTACATAAATTTCAACAAAACCATTATACCCTGATTTCCCATTTTCAATGGGTTCAGGGTATAACAAGTAAGAAAGCTTTAGTCGAGACTGCTCGACTTCGAGATCCCCTGAACCCTACAAGCAACTGATATTTCAATAATAACTCGCACTTACACACGCACACACACACACACGCGCATACAAACAAACTCACGCGCACACACACACTCACATATACAGCATGGGACGAAGCAATACTGCATTATTGCGACCCTGGACGTAAAGAATGCCTTCAATACAGCTAGTTGGGATATGATACTGAATGCGCTGTCACGATATAATGTAATAATAAAAGAATAAAACGAACTGATATGTTTGGTGTTCATTGAGCTAATGCTTTATTGAATTCGAAAAGGGTTTGTCTTAGCCTAAATACATAAAGTTTACATAAAGAATTCTGTCGCTAAAAGCAGCGGCAGAATGGGAGTATATAGCATGCTGTATGTGTGTGTATATATGTTTGTATGTATATGCAGAAGGCATATACATTTTAGCGTTTAAGCTGCGGCGTAACAATGCTTACGTTGCAGATCCCACGCTTTAGGCCGGTCTATACATAAGTGACCGATCAAATTACGGCACTTATGTATAGCTGTTATAATATAAATAAAGCAACAAAGTGTTGCTATGTTGTGGGCATGATAATCTTCGGGCATATGTAAAATCATATATTGTGTACACTACAATACTGTGAGCATATGCTTATATGTCATACAACATACTACAGCATTCTTTACATCCAGGGTCGCAATGATGCAGTATTGCTTTGTTCCGTGCCTGCAATACATGTCTCCAGCCTAGAGTAAACCAGTTTCTCAGACACCTTTCCCATGGTGTCTAAGAGGCAGATTGGTCTATACGACGCACAGTGGAGCCTTTGCTCATTTTGCGTTACAAAAATCATAACTTTTAAACCAAGCAAGATATTTCAAACATTTAAAAAGCATTCGACAGAGAATTCTTCAAGCTATAAATAAACCAAAATACAGGGTGATGCGTTAACAGGGTGCTTCACAGTTTTACCTCAAACCTGAAAAATGTGATTTTTGTCCTAAAATGTATGTTTTTGTATGAAAAACTACAAATTTTTTTGTTGAAATTGATTTTATTTAAATTATATGCAATAAATATAACAAAACAAATAAAAAAAAATTTTAAAAAATTAAAAAAAAAAATTTTTTTTTTTAATTTCATATTTCAAGTACCTTTTTTGATTTTTGCCACGCTCTGTCGGCAAAGGCTCCACTGTGCGACGATGGCTCTTTCGGTGGTTTGCCAGCCTTGGGTAGCAATACAAGGCTCTGCGTTTTCCATTTTGCAGGGAACGTCTCCTGAATTAAACATTCATTGTATAATTCGGCAAACGTACTGGGGTGCAAGGCGAGGGCTAGCTTTAGCGCGCGATTTGGGATCCCGTCCGGCCCTGAGAGTTATTAATATTTCCTCGTCTGTAACCAAATCAATTTGAGTGCTCTGATCAGCAGCATCGGACACAGCATGAATGGAGCTTAATCGTTCTGGAAAGAGCGTTTCCACAATTGATTTAAGCTTCAAGCGATCCGTAGGCTGCACCTGTCTACCTGAGTATAGTCTTTCAACTACTATCTTATATGTCCTGCCACAAGGGTCATATTCGGCTGAGTCACACAACTCTAAAAAGCATTCTCTTCTACTTGTCCGAATGGCCTTCTTCAACTCTTTTCTAGCTGCCTGATAAGCTAATTGTTTCTCAGCTAACATAGACCTACCGCGAAACCGTTGGTAGCTTCTTCTCGCCTGGATGCTTTTGCGTCGAGTGTCACCTATCTGTACATTCCACTAATACATGAACATATATATATATATATATATACTATTTTATTCGTCGTCTAAAATTATACGAAAAAAAAAAAATTAAAATTGAAATGAACAAAAAGCAACTAATAAGGTCATACAATGGGCTCGTTACGGAGGACTGCATACCGTTTAATGTGTTAAATTCTGATAATATGCGAAATATTTTAAACTCAATTTGTGACGGCTTCAACGCAACCGACGGAAAATCAATTTGTTTAAACGCATCAAATCGCACTTACCGATCAAATTACGGCACTTATGTATAGCTGTTATAATATAAATAAAGCAACAAAGTGTTGCTATGTTGTGGGCATGATAATCTTCGGGCATATGTAAAATCATATATTGTGTACACTACAATACTGTGAGCATATGCTTATATGTCATACAACATACTACAGCATTCTTTACATCCAGGGTCGCAATGATGCAGTATTGCTTTGTTCCGTGCCTGCAATACATGTCTCCAGCCTAGAGTAAACCAGTTTCTCAGACACCTTTCCCATGGTGTCTAAGAGGCAGATTGGTCTATACGACGCACAGTGGAGCCTTTGCTCATTTTGCGTTACAAAAATCATAACTTTTAAACCAAGCAAGATATTTCAAACATTTAAAAAGCATTCGACAGAGAATTCTTCAAGCTATAAATAAACCAAAATACAGGGTGATGCGTTAACAGGGTGCTTCACAGTTTTACCTCAAACCTGAAAAATGTGATTTTTGTCCTAAAATGTATGTTTTTGTATGAAAAACTACAAATTTTTTTGTTGAAATTGATTTTATTTAAATTATATGCAATAAATATAACAAAACAAATAAAAAAAATTTTAAAAAATTAAAAAAAAAATTTTTTTTTTTAATTTCATATTTCAAGTACCTTTTTTGATTTTTGCCACGCTCTGTCGGCAAAGGCTCCACTGTGCGACGATGGCTCTTTCGGTGGTTTGCCAGCCTTGGGTAGCAATACAAGGGTCTGCGTTTTCCATTTTGCAGGGAACGTCTCCTGAATTAAACATTCATTGTATAATTCGGCAAACGTACTGGGGTGCAAGGCGAGGGCTAGCTTTAGCGCGCGATTTGGGATCCCGTCCGGCCCTGAGAGTTATTAATATTTCCTCGTCTGTAACCAAATCAATTTGAGTGCTCTGATCAGCAGCATCGGACACAGCATGAATGGAGCTTAATCGTTCTGGAAAGAGCGTTTCCACAATTGATTTAAGCTTCAAGCGATCCGTAGGCTGCACCTGTCTACCTGAGTATAGTCTTTCAACTACTATCTTATATGTCCTGCCACAAGGGTCATATTCGGCTGAGTCACACAACTCTAAAAAGCATTCTCTTCTACTTGTCCGAATGGCCTTCTTCAACTCTTTTCTAGCTGCCTGATAAGCTAATTGTTTCTCAGCTAACATAGACCTACCGCGAAACCGTTGGTAGCTTCTTCTCGCCTGGATGCTGTTGCGTCGAGTGTCACCTATCTGTACATTCCACTAATACATGAACATATATATATATATATATATATACTATTTTATTCGTCGTCTAAAATTATACGAAAAAAAAAAAATTAAAATTGAAATGAACAAAAAGCAACTAATAAGGTCATACAATGGGCTCGTTACGGAGGACTGCATACCGTTTAATGTGTTAAATTCTGATAATATGCGAAATATTTTAAACTCAATTTGTGACGGCTTCAACGCAACCGACGGAAAATCAATTTGTTTAAACGCATCAAATCGCAAGAAAACTTAAGAGATTGCTGCTAATTGCTAGCTTCCTGGAAACAGCAATTGATTCCCGAAGCGCTGCGCTGCTGATCAAGAAATGTTTTTGCAGTTTTTTAAACACTGGTATGCATATACAGAAGGCATATACATTTACATTTGCGGCGTAACAATGCTTACATTGCAGATCCCACGCTGCTGGCCGGTCTATACATAAGTGATCGATCATATTACGGCACTTATGTATAGCTGTTATAATATAAATAAAGCATTAAAGTGTTGCTATGTTGTGAGCATGATAATCTTCGGGCATATGTAAACATCATATATTGTGTACACTACTATACTGTGAGCATATGCTTATATGTATATCATACAACATACTACACTGGTTAGTTCTTCTTCTTTGAAAAATAGTGTACTATACGGACATTTTAAAAAAAAGTTGAAGTCTCTAGCTCTTATATCTTCTGAGATCGACGCGTTCAAACATACGGACGGACGGGCGGTCGGACTGACAGGGCTAAACCGACTTAGCTCGTCGCCCTGATCAAGAATATATATACTTTGTGGGGTCTGCCATGCCTCCTTCTGCCTGTTACATAAATTTCAACAAAACCATTATACCCTGATTTCCCATTTTCAATGGGTTCAGGGTATAACAAGTAAGAAAGCTTTAGTCGAGACTGCTCGACTTCGAGATCCCCTGAACCCTACAAGCAACTGATATTTCAATAATAACTCGCACTTACACACGCACACACACACACACGCGCATACAAACAAACTCACGCGCACACACACACTCACATATACAGCATGGGACGAAGCAATACTGCATTATTGCGACCCTGGACGTAAAGAATGCCTTCAATACAGCTAGTTGGGATATGATACTGAATGCGCTGTCACGATATAATGTAATAATAAAAGAATAAAACGAACTGATATGTTTGGTGTTCATTGAGCTAATGCTTTATTGAATTCGAAAAGGGTTTGTCTTAGCCTAAATACATAAAGTTTACATAAAGAATTCTGTCGCTAAAAGCAGCGGCAGAATGGGAGTATATAGCATGCTGTATGTGTGTGTATATATGTTTGTATGTATATGCAGAAGGCATATACATTTTAGCGTTTAAGCTGCGGCGTAACAATGCTTACGTTGCAGATCCCACGCTTTAGGCCGGTCTATACATAAGTGACCGATCAAATTACGGCACTTATGTATAGCTGTTATAATATAAATAAAGCAACAAAGTGTTGCTATGTTGTGGGCATGATAATCTTCGGGCATATGTAAAATCATATATTGTGTACACTACAATACTGTGAGCATATGCTTATATGTCATACAACATACTACAGCATTCTTTACATCCAGGGTCGCAATGATGCAGTATTGCTTTGTTCCGTGCCTGCAATACATGTCTCCAGCCTAGAGTAAACCAGTTTCTCAGACACCTTTCCCATGGTGTCTAAGAGGCAGATTGGTCTATACGACGCACAGTGGAGCCTTTGCTCATTTTGCGTTACAAAAATCATAACTTTTAAACCAAGCAAGATATTTCAAACATTTAAAAAGCATTCGACAGAGAATTCTTCAAGTTATAAATAAACCAAAATACAGGGTGATGCGTTAACAGGGTGCTTCACAGTTTTACCTCAAACCTGAAAAATGTGATTTTTGTCCTAAAATGTATGTTTTTGTATGAAAAACTACAAATTTTTTTGTTGAAATTGATTTTATTTAAATTATATGCAATAAATATAACAAAACAAATAAAAAAAAATTTTAAAAAATTAAAAAAAAATTTTTTTTTTTTAATTTCATATTTCAAGTACCTTTTTTGATTTTTGCCACGCTCTGTCGGCAAAGGCTCCACTGTGCGTCGATGGCTCTTTCGGTGGTTTGCCAGCCTTGGGTAGCAATACAAGGCTCTGCGTTTTCCATTTTGCAGGGAACGTCTCCTGAATTAAACATTCATTGTATAATTCGGCAAACGTACTGGGGTGCAAGGCGAGAGCTAGCTTTAGCGCGCGATTTGGGATCCCGTCCGGCCCTGAGAGTTATTAATATTTCCTCGTCTGTAACCAAATCAATTTGAGTGCTCTGATCAGCAGCATCGGACACAGCATGAATGGAGCTTAATCGTTCTGGAAAGAGCGTTTCCACAATTGATTTAAGCTTCAAGCGATCCGTAGGCTGCACCTGTCTACCTGAGTATAGTCTTTCAACTACTATCTTATATGTCCTGCCACAAGGGTCATATTCGGCTGAGTCACACAACTCTAAAAAGCATTCTCTTCTACTTATCCGAATGGCCTTCTTCAACTCTTTTCTAGCTGCCTGATAAGCTAATTGTTTCTCAGCTAACATAGACCTACCGCGAAACCGTTGGTAGCTTCTTCTCGCCTGGATGCTTTTGCGTCGAGTGTCACCTATCTGTACATTCCACTAATACATAGGCTCCTGTTGTCGCGTGAACTGTTTGCGACGTAACATGCTCCTATTGCAGGCACTCTGAATTTGGGCTACCATTTGGCATGCTCTGGCCTCAGCAGACTGAATATCCTCTGGAAAGACCGCGGAGTCAAAAGTATCCAGAAGATACGATTCTCTCCATAAGGTTGACACCCTGGCAGGTGCCTCGCCTATTGTGAACAGAAGTGCCGTATGATCGCTGCCCGTATAGCTATCGCAGTGGCTCCATGTTGCTTCCCGAAAGAGGGATGAAGTAACAAAAGTAATGTCAATTGCAGATCCGTATCCAGCCCGACTGAAGGTGAACTCGTGGCCAGTGTTGAGCAGTGCAACATCAAGTGTTGCGAAGATCTCCAGTGGGATACGGCCTCTGGCATTTGCTGTGTGGCTGCATCATTCTAACGCTCGTGCGTTAAAATCTCCTATAATGGCCTTCCGAATTCACTGAGCTGCATGCTGGGAGCCAGATAGCAACTGTAGAGCCATAGGTTACCATATCGGCCACGTACAGACCCACTGAATGACTTAACATCCGAAAGTACATTCGCTGAGTTGCTACGTCTATACGTTTTTCTCTTATTGTCTGCTCAAGTAGATCTTAAGTTAAGCTGAAGAAACCTTAACATTTCACGGTAGGATGGGCACTTGAAGCTGCCTGCTGAGTGATCCGTCTGCTTTTCACCTTTCCGGGCGCAAAGGCTACATTTCGAGTGCTCTCTCCACACCTGAAACAGGCGCCCTTTAGGTCAGAGTAGCTGATGCAGTTGGCTGCAATATGACCGTAATCGAGCCACTTGAAACAGCGTTTAGGCTCGTTGCTGTCCACCAAAAGCTGGTCGAAGTGATTTTATACCCTCAATGGGGAAAGAGCTATCCTTCAACTCCACCCTAATTGCCTCCAAGATCTCCTTTTTGCTCGCTAGCTCACCTAAATCACGAATCTCAATTTGAGCCGATTCGGTAAGGGTCTTAGCTACCGCTCGGTCGCCCAAGGCTTTGCCTACAGCTTCGTGTAGAGCCTCAGCGCTATGCTCTGGCTTCCTACTCAATTGCAACAAAAGGTTTCATTAGCTGTCTTCCTTAATGCCTTGAACGTCGCCGCTCAGGTGTTTTAAATTTGGGTCGGTCTTGACTACACGTAGCATGTTCGCATAGCTACAACACCCTACGCCTGAAATGGCTCTTTTGGGTTCGCTGCTTTTTTATTGGGCCTCGGTTTCTTTGAGGGAGTTTTCCTCTGTTCGAGGGCAACTTTCCTTGACCGCTTGGGTCGATTACAGAACGCTTCGGCCGTCTTGTGGAGATTAACCAGCCTAGCCAGCTCCTCTCTGCCGCTGACCCCCAAATAAGGCAGACAAACCCTCTAGTGTAACTCCCATTTGGGCTAACGCTTCCTTTAGCAACTTGGGTGCCTGGCACTCAACTATTGGGGACTGATTAGAAGTCATCGGCTGCGGCAACGCCCTCTGTTGTTGCTGCGACGATCGCTGCAACGAGGAGAGACGCGCGAAAGCTTGCAGCGAGTGAGTGCACCTTATATTTATTATTTGCACAAGTGCGACGTCTAACGATGCAAATTTTGTTCGCGCTTAAAAGAAAAGGATGGAGGAAAGCCCAGTCGCCAAAACAATGACGCAATGCCCCCCTCTCTTGAACCACTGGTTTCCACCGCTGGGTCACTCCATGAACCGCCACGCAGTAAGTCTATGATAGTTTTCGAAGTAGCTGGGTACGTCTCGCCCACAGCATACACGTTTCCTTTAGATTTTTCCACTTTTGCAGGGAAAACCTCTAAACAAGATACAGTCAACGATGGACCACAATAACATCGACCGCACTCCACGAAAACGCAACTCGAACTCTCTGTGTGTGTCTGTGTGCGTGTGTGTGTGCTAATTATTATTGAAATATCAGTTGCTTGTATGGTGCAGGGGATCTCATAGTCGAGCAGTCTCGACTAGAGCTTTCTTACTTGTTATTTTTGCTATTGTTCTAGCTATGCCTGTATGACCTTGTATTGGATCGTCATGATACGTAAATTATTATTATTATTAATTATTATAACTTTCTTTCCATGTTTTAGTAAGCATAGAGATTCTGTTATTCGCAAGGTCACTACTTTTCGTACCTCGTCATTTACTATGACTTCGTATACGTTGGGCTGAGCATCTAGAGATTGCTTATGCAAATCTTCTTTTTCTTTTTCTTTTCCTGCGCAGGAATTGATTTCTGGTAGTAACTTTCAGAATTTTTTATTTTTTATTTTTATGTTTTTCAGGCCTGTGATTGTTATTCTAGAGAGCGCGTCGGCGGCGGTCTGAAATGCGTTATTGCTCAATGAATAGGTGCTAATTCCTGTTTTTTTTTTGTTACTTTCGCTTTGTAAATGATCTAGATGCATATGCTACTGGGAACTGAAGTCCATTTTTGTTCTGAGTAAGAGCTGCTCCACATGCTTGTTTACTAGCATCTGTAATAATGCAAAATTCATTGTTGAAATCTGGGTGCTGTAATAGTGTTGGATTTATTAATGCTTCAGATGCTCGAAGGCGTTTTGGCATTTAGCTGTCCATTCGAATTTTAGAGTAGAGTGGTACCTGTCGTTATAATTTCTTACTGCCCTTTGCATAATTTGTTTTACTGATAAGTTTTCTGTTTCTGTATTATGTATTATCCTAAACTTTTCTGCCAATGAGTTATGCAGTCTTGGTATGGCTGTTTAGTTTTGTTAAATGTAATTCAATATTTTCTCGGCTTAATAGTTCTTTAATTCTTATCGAATTAAATTCATTGTCAGCTACAATCTTATTTGGTTTGCCTATTTTTGTAAAATGATTTTCAATCTGCTCTACGATGGTTATATGGTTTCTATCGTTTAGTGGGTAAACGGCTGCAAATTTCGAAAATTTATCTATAATAGTCAAAAAATATGTGTTTTTTATTACGTATGTGTCTATATGTATTATTTGGTTTTTATCCGATGGAGTTTCTGTTTTAACAAATTTGTTTCTAACTTGGTTTCTGTCATATTTGACTTCTTTGCAAAAGTCGCATTGGTTGATCACTGTCTGTATTAATTCTAATAACTTAGGGTAAAATATTTTATTTTTTATTTTGTTGTACGTCTCTTGAATACCTGAATGCATACTCTCTTGTACATGGTAAATAGATATTTGTTTTACAGCTTCCGTTTCAGTTTCTATATCTTGAGCTCCATGTGTGCATTTAGTGAATTCTATTTGTTTGTTGTTAGAGTATAATTGAATTAATTTTTCTTGCACTATATTATATTCTTGATCCGGTAGATCTGAATATATACCTACTTTTCCTTTGTTTAAGTATTTTATAAAAATTTCTTCCATTGTTGGGAAGTCGTGTTTTGCTATGAAAATTATTCTTTTTCCATGAATAGTTTTACACTCTTCTGTTTTGCCATTTGTTATTATTATTTGTGTTTTATATTTATTTACTATTTCTTCCTTTATTAGAAAATGATCCTGTAAATTTTCTTCTGCTGAATGTATAGTTGCTGCTAACGAATAGTTATCTTCTTCAATATTTGTTATTATATTTATGTCTGATATATTGTCATTATCTTGCTGTGGGTCAAAATCATTACCTTTTATTCTGCTTAAGAAATCGGCTACTCTGTTTTCTCTTCCTCTTAAGTAATCTATGTCAAACTGATATTCTCCTAGTTTTAGTAACCATCTTTGATGCCTTGGCGAAATATCTTTCCCTTTATGTTTTGAATATAAGAATTTTATCGCTTGGTGATCTGTTAATAGTTTGAATTTTCTTCCGTAGAGATATGGTCTAAAATAGTTTACACTCCATAGTATTGCTAAAAATTCTTTATCTGTTGCTGAATAATTTTTCTCATGATTGTTTAACGTTCTTGACGCAAAACAAATTGGATGCCCTTCTTGAGAAAGAACCGATCCTATGGCATAATTTGAAGCGTCAGTTGTAAGCGTGAATGCTTTTTCAAAGTTAGGGAATCTTAATATAGGATGTGAACAAATAAGTTGCTTTAACTTTAAAAATGTTTCGATGAAAGTTGGATCTTTTGTATTTATTTTAGTATTTTTCTTTAAATATTTTGTTATGGGTTGTGCTACTTTTGCGTAATCTTTAATAAATTTTCTGTAGAAACCTGTTATGCCTAAAAAACTTTTTATCTCCTTTTCTGTTTTTGGTAAAGGCTACTTTGTTTGGTTAAGATATGACCTAAAAATTCTGTCTCCTTCTTCATAAAGTTACATTTATCGATTTGAATCTTCAAATTCTTATCCTCTAATACTTTAAATATGCTCTTGCAACGATGTGCTAAAAATAAGTATATCGTCCAAATATACGACACATTTTTTGTTAATAAAGTCTCTTAAGATTTCATTCATTAGTCTTTGAAAAGTGGCGGGGGCATTTTTCAACCCAAATGGCATTCTAATAAATTCATATAAGCCATGCGGCGTAACAAAGGCAGTTTTCTTTCTGTCTTCCTCTTTTACTAAAATTTGATGGTAGCCTTTTGCTAAATCTATTGTTGTGAAGTACTGGGCTCTTCCGAGTTTATCAAGAATTGAATTAATATTAGGAATCGGAAATTTATCGTCGATGGTTATTTCGTTAAGTTTTCTATAATCTATTACAATGCGAAATTTTTGTTGTTTTGAATTGTCTAACTTTTTTGGTATTACTAAAAGTGGGCTCTCGAATATCTTGAATTGCTTTTTCTAATAATTCCCTGTTCTTCCATTTCTTTTATCTGTTTTCTGACTTCTTCCTCATGCTGTGGTGGGTATCTATATAGCTTTGAATTAAGTTGTTCATCTGTGTTGTCCTTATTTCATGTTCTATTTCGGTTGTACTAGTTAGTTTATCTCCTTCTTTAAAAAAAAGTTTACTATATCGTTTTATAATTTTCTTAACTTCAATTACCTCTTGTGTATTTAAATGATCTAATGCCAAGCTATCACATTTATCTATAGTACTCTCTAATGCACAGATTTCTTCATATTGATATGGCTTATTTATTATACGGTTTTCTTTGTGATTTAATGTTAAACTGTTTTTTTTCAATGTTAATAACTGCACTCAACAATTGTAGAAGGTCTATACCTATAATAAAGTTATACTTCCTTCCCTTTAGTGGGGCTAACTTCCAGCGGACTCTAGCGTTGTTTGGTAAATTGAATTCTCTAGGTGCTGTTGTATAAATTTCATACTCTATTATGTCCTTACTATTAATTGTGCTATATGATATGGGTTTATTCAGCTTAATCTTTGTGTGCCCATTAATTTGGTTGTTTACTAGACTTAAACTTGCACCTGTATCTATTGCTGCTATATATCTATGTTTATCGATGTTAAGTTCTAATAATGGTAGGCATTCCGAGGCTGCTTCATAAAAAAAACTTTATTATTAACCTCTACCTGGTCGTAGTCATTTTTTGTTTCTTGGAAACTGTTTGTATCTTGCTTTGTTTCTAGGTTTTCTATTTCCATGGGTTCTGAATTCCTTGACCTATACTGTTTTGACTGTTGTGAAATTGTTTGCTGATTGTTTTGGTTAGGGTGACTCTGTCCTGAATTGTGTTGAGTATAATCTTGTCTGTACTGACCTGAGTTGTTTCTGTAAAATTGTTGCTGATTGTTTTGGTTATTGTTTTGACCACTTTGTGGTTGATAATAAGATTGCTTGTTATTGTTATTATTTTGTTGATAATATTGTTGCTTTTTGTTATATTTATGTTGTTGGGTATTTTCGTTTTTATAGTTATGATTTTTCTAGCTAGACTCAGCCTCAGCGTTATACCTATTGGGTTTACTTTTCTTATATTGAAATCTAATACAACTATTTTCGTATCTACGTAACATTATTATTTTTAGAATTTCATTTAAATTTCGTTCTTCGTATATTTTATCAAGCAAAGTGCCTTGAGTCATTTCTTTAGCTGCATTTACTAGTAAACTTTATACGTTACTTAAATCTATAAAATGATCGTTTTGATGGTAAACTCTTAATTCATCTGTTTTATACTTAATATTTTGTAGTTCTGCTGCAAGTTCGCTTACTGTGTCTACTTTTAAATTTGATGGGGTTCCGTGTCCGGTGGATACCTCAGCTTTAGCGTTGACTTGATTAGCTGCCAGTTGTCTGGTTCCGGTATATTGATAACTACATCCTTCGCCTGTCCTTGGATTGTTTTGTTGAAGATTGTCCTAGTGGCCTCTCGCCACGCTGCTGAAGAACGAGTTAATTGATATATCACCAGTTCCCGTGAACGTTGCCAAATATTTGATGTTTTGAAACAATCGTTCCTTCTGAGGCGCAAGTTATCACCACGCAACTCAGGCAAATCTTATGACAAATGTAAACAACTTTCAAATAACATAATTCCCTCTATAGTATCACGCCACTCAGCCCAGACATAAAAGCTTCTTGCACTATTCCCACAGAGTAAGCAGTTTTAGCCTCAATATAAACATAAGATCTCCCTGCGTTGTTTCCATGAGCCCATAGAGCCGGCAACCCAGCTTTGATGTAAACAAATCTTAATTTCACAATTCCGATATAAAATCACGTAAGCCAATCTTGGGAGCTTTTGAGCTTTGAGCTTTAATGAGGGAAGCTTTAGCATAAACATTAGCTGACTTGCAGCATAAGATCATATCTTGTAATCAGTTCAATTTTGGAGTTTAATAAAAGAACACTAAGTTCACTAAATATAAAATTATTTTTTTATCAACTTGCAAAGTCAAGAAGTTAATTGGCGCCCAACGTGGGGCCTACGTTAAATAAGAAAACACATTGAAAGAATATAAAAACCTTTTAATGTAATCGTACGCCGCCGAAATTTTAAACGTGAACTAAAAAGTATAAAAAAATTAAACCCAACAGAAACAAAAGGTTTCTGGAACTCAACCAAAAAGTGCATTAAAAAGTTTTGATAAAAGAACAAAACAATTGTGCTTACAAAAAAACCATAACGTTAACAAAAGTTAAAGAATCGATTATTAATATATAGAATATTCAATGAACAAGGTGTAAAAGTACCTAACCAAAAACTAAAAGTAAACAACAAAAATCTGTGGCCAAACCAAAATCTAAAAGTAAACAACAAAAAACTGTGGCCAAACCAAAAACTAAAAGTAAACAACAAAAATCTGCGACCAAAAAGACGATTAAGAAGGAAGGACGACCTACCCAATTTGCTGAAACCCCCAGAAAGAAGCACTACTACGTGAGCGATCGTGAATTTTTTAAATAAGAAATAGTATTAAAAATATTGATTCATTTAAAATTGTACTAAACCTGGACGAGTTAATTGAAAATTTAGGAAAATTAAAGGTGACTACAGATAATTCAAAAATGGCTAATAATCTGACAGCAGATATTATAGCTCAACTGATAGCGACTCACACTAGAGCACTGCAAGATCAAATTTCAGAATTAAAATCCCAATTAACACTATCATCTACTAATGAACAGGAGTTTAGAGCAACAGTTATCAATGAAACGATTCGATGCGATGAATCGTTTGATATAATTAAATCTTTACCTGAGTTCTCAGGAAGCCATAACGCGTATGTAAGCTGGCGTGAAGCAGCTTGCGGCGCTATGCGAATGTATAAAGAAGGCAGTAGAAGATACGTAGGTGCTTTAACAATACTTCGAAACAAGGTCACTGGTAGGGCAAACGATGTCCTAACCAATCATGGAACCGTACTTAACTTTGAGGCGATACTTGCTAGATTAGATTTTGCATATAGTGACAAGCGTCCGATGCATATTTTGGAACAAGAATTAAGCGTATTACGACAGGGTAACTTATCAGTTCTTGACTATTATAATCTGGTCAACAAAAAACTAACTCAGATAATAAACAAAACTATCATGACATACGGCGATAAAGCTAATTTAATTAACGAATTAAATACTAAAAATAGGGATAACGCTTTGCGAGTTTTCATTACAGGCCTTAACGGCTCATTATCCAACATTTTATTTTCTCTTAACCCAGAAAACCTTCCAAATGCTTTAGCAAAAGCTCAAGAACTAGAAGCGAATCATCAAAGAGCTAATTTCGCTTATAACCATTCCTTTAATTCGCAACAATCACATGCGAATAAAACGGAACAAACGAAGCAAAACAAATCTGATCAACCTTATAAAAAATATGATAACCGCTTGCGATTCAATCAAAGCTCGCAAAATCAGAAACATCCAAACGCTCAACCCCCTCAAGAACCGATGGATGTAGATAGATCCATTCAAATACAAAACCCATCCTTTCAACAGAATCCAAATTTGGAGCAAGCCAATAAAAGAGGATTCTCTTCACAAACAATTCAACAACCGAAAAAGGTTATGCGCGTAAATAATATTCAGGAGGATCATTTTTTAGAGGAGCAAGGGGAGACCTCCCATTCATCTATAGAATAGATAAAAAAATAAACAAACAATTAAAAGTACTAATAGATACAGGTGCTACATGTTGTTATATTAAAAAGGGAATATATGATAACCCAGAGGAGCTAGCTATTAAAAAAAGAGTAAAAACTGTAAACGGATACAGCATCATAACACACTTTCATAATATAAATATTTTTGGCAAACGTTATAGATTTTATGAAATCAACAACCTAGAAGCTGATTTGTTAATCGGCTATAATCTATTAAAAGATATCAATGCAATAATTGACCTATCAAAAGGTTCCTTGCAGTATAATAATAAAACGGAAAAAATTAATTTAGTAAATTCAAATCTAGATAAGGAGCATTGTGCCATTCCTTATCTAAATTATAAAACTCTTAAATCCAATTCATTATTCAATGTATCTGACATAGAATCATCGTCATCAAGTGACTCTGATTGCCCCAAACTGAACTTCAAGAGAAATAAGCATAAAATGAAGAAAGCTAAAAAGAGCAGGCAACAAGAATTGTCGGTATCCTCTACAAGTACTTCTATATGCAAAGTAAACCATTCCATTGATGAAATGGTTAATCTCGCAAATCTTGAAGAACAAATCATTCAGGAAATTAAAACCAAACACTCCCAAATACAAATATCTCTTCCTTTTAGAACAGATATAAGAGGTGAAATCAGAACGGTAACAGATACTCCAATCTATAGTAAACAATACCCTTACCCGCATTCAGTTAATAACTTCGTTAATAAAGAGATTAATAGGATGCTAAACGATAATATAATAAGGCCAAGTAAAAGCCCTTATAACTCTCCAGTATGGGTTGTAGGAAAAAAGGGTTTTAATGAAGATGGCACACCAAAACACAGGTTGGTTATTGATTATAAAAAACTGAATAGCAATACAATCCCTGATAGATATCCGATGCCAGATCCCTCGGTAATACTATCTAATTTAGGTAAAGCAAAGTTCTTCTCAACTATTGATCTAGAGTCTGGTTTTCATCAGATCTTGATGAAAAACGCAGACATTGAAAAAAAACGCCTTTTCCATTAATAATGGAAAATATGAATTTCTTCGCTTGCCATTTGGACTTGCGAACGCACCTAGCATTTTCCAAAGAGCAATGGACAATATTCTACGCGACAAAATTGGCAAAACTTGCCACATCTATATAGATGACATAATAGTCTTTTCAGAAAATATCGAACAACATTTCAACGACCTACGAGAAATCATTGAAATATTATTTAAAGCCAATATGAAAATATCTCTAGAAAAATCTAAATTCTTTAAAAAAGAAATCGAATTCTTAGGATATATGGTATCTCATAACACTATCGCAACCGACCCCAAAAAGATAGAAACTATTTTGAAATATCCCCCTCCCAATAACTTGAGAGAATTACGAAGCTTTCTAGGTCTAACTAATTATTACAGAAAATTCGTACAAAACTACGCAAATATAGCCAAGCCACTGACAAAACTGCTACAAGGACATAATGGTATGATTTCAAAACACATGTCGAAAAAAACAAAAATATCTCTAAACGACGAAGCCCATTCAGCATTCGAAACTTTAAAATCACATTTAGCTACAAAGGTTGAATTAACCCAACCAGACTATTCCAAAAAGTTCGTTCTTACTACAGACGCTTCCGACATCGCTATAGGCGCCGTCCTTTCACAAGAAAATAAACCAATAACATTCATTTCAAAAACTTTAAATAAAACAGAGAAAAATTATGCAACAAACGAAAAAATCTTCGTAATTACTTATATGGTATTACAAATCTAGAAATTCAAAACAGACCATCAACCACTTTCTTTCGCGGTTTCTGCACGAAATCCTAATTCAAAAATGAAAAGATGGCACGCTTTCATTGAGGAATTTTCCCCAACCATTCTCTATAAACCTGGGTCAACCAATGTTGTTGCTGACGCATTATCCAGAGTAGTAATAAACCACATCTCCACTGAAAACAATCAAATGTCCGATAACAAACCCTCGTCTGACAATGAATCTTCATCCGATATAGAAACCATACATTCAGCCGACAGCAGTCATGATTACATATTAGAAGAAACAAAAAAACCACTAAACCAATTTAAACAGCAACTACTAATTTCAAAAAATAATTTCACTATCCACGAAAAATGTAACCCATTCAATAAAACTAGACATATTATAGAATATGATACACTAGACAACCTAATCACAATACTTAAAGAGTTTCTACAGCCAAATATAACTACAGGAATCCATTGCAGTCTTGAAGACTTATACGAAATTCAAAATAAGCTACAAATCACCTTTAGCAAATAATTTTTTTTACCAACGTTGTCGTAGATATCGAAACAAAAACGACCAGATCATTATATAAAAACCCATGCTCGTGCTCAATTTTTAAAAATCTCAAAAAATTCTTAATTTACTTTGGCCACACTATCACACTCTCAAAATCATACGACATTGCGAATCTGCAATAACAATAAATACACAGAAAACCCAAAAATTTTTATAAAAGCACCGATTACAAACACTGATTTAATCATGCGAAGCATTCCTAGTTATAAGTCAATACTATTGCTCAAGTAGACGAAATCCTATTATATACATTATATTACATAACAAGGTTCAATTATTTTTATACAATCAATCAGCCACTATAGAACCATAATTGTCAGTTATACCTGCTAAAGCAATTATCCAATCAATGGAAAAACTATTATCGACGATAAGATCGCTAAATGTAAGAACACCTTTTTATCTTATAAAAAACTTTATAAAGGCCGAAATTTATAATACCTTTGCTCAAATTGTCTACTGAAAAGAACTGCTTCATCGATTTAGTTAATAAGCAATTCACAAGCTGCACAAAAATATCAGAAAAAAATAAGCCAATAGAAGTAATTACAGATGGTGCAATTTTAATATCAGGAAAAAATTGCGTTAATAACACCTGGCTTACAGGCACTTATCTCATAACTTTCAAAACCATTGTAACCATAAACAATATTACTTACACAAACGAAAAAGAGAAACTGCTTAATTATGTAAAACATAACAAATTTACAAATTATTTAATTACTGAATATAAAACCTCTAATGACACCGAATTACGATTAGAAAATACTAACACTCTATCAAAAATTGTAATAGAATTAGAAAACAACCACACAAAAATAACATTCATTATATTTTTAATAATTTTTACATTGATTATGATAAAGCTTCTCAAATTTTGTTCAAGGAACAATTTCAACCCTATTACATTTTTATTTTCAAACCCGTCAAATAATCAAAATATTCAAAATTCTGATATACTAAATGCCATAAATAATCAAATCGAATTTCTAATGAGAAATCGTTAAGAATCGAGGACGATTCTTCTTAAGAAAGGGGGGAGTTATCACCACGCAACTCAGGCAAATCTTATGACAAATGTAAACAACTTTCAAATAACATAATTCCCTCTATAGTATCACGCCACTCAGCCCAGACATAAAAGCTTCTTGCACTATTCCCACAGAGTAAGCAGTTTTAGCCTCAATATAAACATAAGATCTCCCTGCGTTGTTTCCATGAGCCCATAGAGCCGGCAACCCAGCTTTGATGTAAACAAATCTTAATTTCACAATTCCGATATAAAATCACGTAAGCCAATCTTGGGAGCTTTTGAGCTTTGAGCTTTAATGAGGGAAGCTTTAGCATAAACATTAGCTGACTTGCAGCATAAGATCATATCTTGTAATCAGTTCAATTTTGGAGTTTAATAAAAGAACACTAAGTTCACTAAATATAAAATTATTTTTTTATCAACTTGCAAAGTCAAGAAGTTAATTCGCATTGATGTTTCCTTAAGCTTGATGTAGCTCCTCTAGTTGCCGCTCCTTGTTGATCAACTGCTCATATAATTGCTGCGATGACATTTGTGGGTTAGCTTGTGCCATCCTGCTTTTGTCGTAATATGCTGCTCTCTTTTCTTTTCTGGTTGCCAGCGTTGAGATGTACTTTTTTTTTATTTTTTTTTTTTAAATTGGTCAACTTATTTTTAGTTTGACTTTTATTTTATAATGATCGATTTATAAATTTGTCGACTTATTTTTAGCTCGCATTTATCTTAGAATCCTTTTTAAAAAAAGGATCCTACCGGCTGCGCCAATTTTGTTTTGAGTTCTTTATTTTTTGAAATTAAATAACATGGTTCAACTTCTTCAGTTAAGTCTCAGATTAGAACTGACTTTATTCAAATGCTGCTAGCCTATTCGAGCGACATAGCATCATAATTTTAATTTCACAATGTTAGACATTTCATCATCATTTTAATTTCACAATGTTGCTAGACATTTCATCATCACAAACATGCAATATTTAGGTATGGAGTTTCTCTCTTAGTGATGACAAATCGCTTAAAATTATGCTTATATCGATTACATAATTACATACATAACTGTGCGTGTGTTTGTTTGTATGCGTGTGTGGGCGTGTGTGTTTGCTAATTATTATTGAAATATCAGTTGCTTGTAGGGTTCAGGGGATCTCGTAGTCGAGCAGTCTCGACTAGAGCTTTCATACTTGTTTTTACATAATCTCGTTATGAGACGAGAATAGTCAGCAAAATTTTTTATAAATCTGTGGGACTGGATAGTTGTGAATGACGTCGTATTTTTTGTCTGTGCATTTATGTCCTGAAAAGTGACTTCATGCATAAAGAATGTACACTTTTGGGGATGTAACTTTAGGTTACTCAAAAGCATCAGTTAAGTTTTTGATCATCTGTTTTTCGGATCAACCAATGACTATTAAGTCATCCATGGAAAGGAATGCTTGAGAAGGTTCAAGTCGTCTTTGGAAGCTTTGGAAGGCAGCCAATTAAAAAGAAGCGACACAATATCTGGAAGGGACTGGTCATCTGTAACATGTTTTACTTGTGGAAAACGAGGTCATCTATTGAATGAATACACTTGACTATGATGGTGTTTAGTTTCGTATTGATCTTTATTATTTTGAGCCTGGGTTTATATACCCAGACTCATGTATAATTTCAACCCTTAAATCTAATGTATCTATTACTGAGTGTGTAAGGCTCAGCATTGGGCTATTACATATTGTTATCTTATCGCTGAGGGTATAAGACTCCGCGTTGGTCTATTAGCTATTCTTATCCTATCGCTGAGTTTGTAAGGCTCAGCGCTCGTCTCCTTCGTAATCTGACTCTGGAGTTGCAAGGATTGGTCTTCATTTGTCTATTTATGCAGTCCGTACATGTGGCCCTTATCTTTTCACAGCGCACTACCTGCTAGTCGCTGAGTGCGTCGGAGGCATGTATACGATCATCGAATATTCATATGTTCATGCATGAACATTCTGCGGGTTTGCCACCCGAGTGTGCCACCAGTACCTTGGACTTTTGCTTAGGTGGCGGCTCCCATGCCAAGTGAAGTCGAGCCTCTTTGAAGAACTTCCGCGGCTTTTGGGTGTCATCATTTGTTGCATTAGTATAGCTGAGTGCATCTGTTGAGGAAGTTGTCAATCGTTTCATTGTTGCCGAAGCCAAAGCCTCCAAATGGTAGATATCCTTCGTTTGATCCTGACGCTTGTAGTGGTTATGGTTGTTTCCTTTAAAATGTTGCTGCTACTTCCAATCGAATCCCTTTCCGATGTAATTGTACTTGCAGTTTTAGTTTCCATAGCGCTGCTGTGGTCATCACTGGAGAGTTTGAGTCGGTATTGTCGCTGTTCTCTTCAGCTGCACATCCAGCCGCTGTTGCAGTCTCCGCAGAAGTTTGCTCTTCCGTCGTGCTGCCAACTGTGGAAATATCATCCATTGGTTGAACTTCCAATTGGATATCTGTTGATGTATCTTCAGCGATACTCAACGTCGATGTCGAAGTTGTGGCAGAAATTCCATTCTTGTCTTCATCTTCTATGCCCTCCGAATCCAGTGTCGGAGTTGGTGGAGCCCAGATCTTCTTTATTGATCTCTTGTCTTCACCCAGCTTTGTTTTTGTTGTTACTACTGGAAGTTTATTTTCTTGTTCTGTAGATTCAGTTATATTTCTTCCCATGTGGGGGCTTGCCGGCCGGTTGAAATCCCACTTTTTGAACACAATTGCATCCAAAGCTGCCTGAGATGCTAGCATCTCATCAGCGGTGACCTCGTCACTGTTATTGGAGGTGCTCACGCAATTTCGGATACTGCCTTCATCATCATTCTTCAGCAGTTCCTTGTCCACTGGCAAATAACGTTTGTAGCGTCTGCATAAACAGTCGCACGCTAACTTGTAGTTACCCACTCCCCTTGCGTAATTGCTTATCATTTGTACATTTTCTGTTTTGACATAAATTTGCAGGTATAGCAGTTTCGTCTTGTCGCTCATATCCTTTCTGTTGTGGATTATTTTGGTGAACTGCTCGAAGAACGTTGGCCACGTCTTAGTACTTCCATTAAAGTAGGGAAGTGTTGGTTTCGGTCGCCTTCGAGTGTCTTCTTTTATGATTTGCAGATCCTCTAATTTTCTGTTAAGTTTGTTTAACACTTCGTCGAGGCTGTATTCCAGTTCTTCTATTTCATCGCTGCAAGAGGAATGTTCTCCATATCTCGCCTCTAAATCTGCTAGCGCTGACTGGACCTTTTTCCATCGGAAAGATAACCTGTTTTTATAGGCAAAAATTTCTTCGCTGTTGTTGCTCTCCAGGATAGCAGTCCCTTCTGCCATTTCTTTCCTTACTTTTACAGCTTTTTTATCCACAAGTTTTACCAACTCTTCCATTGGCCACGACCAACCGAATAAAAACATCTCTTGCCTTGATGTTTCCGGTATCGTTGCCCAGCTACGAAGTTGGCCTGTGTCTATGGCGTGATCGGCAACTTTGGTCCTGATTTCTGCCATTATGCCATCAAATATTCCTCTTTAAATATTGATGGTTGACGACACAGTTGTATGTTTATTGTAGATCCATTGGCTTTTCCCGTTGGAGGTTTTTTTGTTTTGATCACCAGGTTGATCTTGCTGTGCCTCGACTCACAGCTTGGAATGGAAGCCAATGCACAAATCTACAATTATTTAGCACTTTACTTTGTACTAGACACAAACACTTTTCCTTGTGGACTGCATTGAAGTATTAAAAATACTTCCTCCGGCTCGAAGGACCATGAACGAATACACTTGACTATGATGGTGTTTAGTTTCGTATTGCCAATTCTTGCTAGTAGATGGTGTATCGGCGTCCATATCGGGGTCGGTAGTCTCGACCTTCATAAGGGCCTCTTTGTAGGTCTTGATATCTTCCATCAATACATCGTATATTTTCTGGATAAAATACGGATGATTGCTTGGGATACCGAGTTGCATTAGCGCCGAGTGATTGACAGTAAACTCGTCTGCCAACTTATTCACGACGGCTAACGCATCCTTATCAGCTATGGCCTTTAAAGTGGTGTCAAACTAGTTTGATTGCTTCTTTAGCATTTCAATAGCCTTTCCTGACATCATCTTGTTGCGGTTGTTGTAGTATTTGTATATTTGTGATTGATTTTCTTTTTGGCTTAACCCGTTGGAGGTATTTTTGTTTTGAGCGCCTTGTTGATCTTGCTGTGCCTCTACTCACAGCGTGTTTTGGTAAGCCAAAAGGAAAGCACTTCTTATTTAAGAATAATTTTCCACTTTAATATACACTTGTTACAACTTTTGATATTTAGTAATTTTATGGTACGGCTCGAAGGACCATGAATGAATACACTTGACTATGATGGTGTTTAGTTTCGTATTGATCTTTATTATTTTGAGCCTGGGTTTATATACCCAGACTCATGTATAATTTCAACCCTTAAATCTAATGTATCTATTGCTGAGTGTGTAAGGCTCAGCATTGCGCTATTACATATTCTTATCTTATCGCTGAGTGTGTAAGACTCCGCGTTGGTCTATTAGCTATTCTTATCCTATCGCTGAGTTTGTAAGGCTCAGCGCTCGTCTCCTTCGTAATCTGACTCTGGGGTTGCAAGGGTTGGTCTTCATTTGTCTATTTATGCAGTCCGTACATGTGGCCCTTATCTTTTCACAGCGCACTACCTGCTAGTCGCTGAGTGCGTCGGAGGCATGTATACGATCATCGTATATTCATATGTTCATGCCTGACATCTATCGTCGTCATGTACCAACCGCAAACAGAGGCAAGGACATGATGGAGCACGCGAGAAGCCTGTGGCTGTTTTTTCTGTGGAAGAGCTCTTGGACAAATTAGTGTATCTGGTGAGACTGTGCCATTTTGTTTCGATTCTGGTGCCGAGTGCAAAAAGTTTGCAGGAAAAAGATTTTGTAATATGGTAGTCTTAAAAGGCATAGGAAAAAGTTCCATATATAGTAAAACTCAAATTCTATGTAGGGTTATGATTGAAGAATACTCAATAGAAATATTGTTTCACCTTGTTAATGACGCTTATCCAAAGCACGATATAATGCTTGGCCGAGAAATATTAAGTCAGAGATGTGACTGCCACAAAATTCTGTTGCTGAGGTAACAGAGATGTGACTTCCATAAAATTTTGTTGCTGAGGCATCAGAGATGTGACTGCCATAAAATTGTATTGCTGAGGCATCAGAGGGGTGAATGCCAAAAAGTTGGATATCTAGACTGTTGTGAAATGTTGTGTTGGATGCAGCGTTTGCAAAAACTACTCTGGAGCAGCAATAGCAATAAAAATTGTGCTATGCTCTCGCTACCGCTCTCGTTTTTGACGAGAGCCGTAGCCTAACAAAAAAAGTTTGTGCTCTGCTCTGCTCTCGTAGTTTGTTGTGTTAAAATCTGTAGCGATAGCAATAGCACAAAACGAAATGATGTGCTACGCTCTGCCGTAGCGGTAGTTGAAAACGGATAGCGAAAGCGATAGCTGAAAACAGAGAGCGAGATGAAATCATAGGAAGATGAGAACAGAGCCAGATGAGAACATAGCGAGATGATAACAGAGCGAAATGTAAACAAAATGTAAAACAAATGTGCTAGAGCGGTATGAGCAGCAGCAAGACCTTTATTGTGTTTGTTTTTACTGCAATTTTTGGTCGATGTTGTATTAACGTAGGAATAAATTGTGTAGTTAAAGAAATCATACAATAAAAAACATTTTATTTAGTTACTAAATTAGAAATTATAATGAAGACATTAAAAAAAATTTAAAGAAAACCTATTTCAGTCACGAAATTAACGAACTTATTCTACATGAACTGCAATTTTTGGTCGATGTTATATTAACGTAGGAATAAATTGTGTAGTTAAAGAAATCATACAATAAAAAACATTTTATTTAGTTACTAAATTAGAAAATTTAATGAAGACATTAAAAAAAATTTAAAGAAAATTAAAAATTAATGCTAATAACGAACTTATTCTACATGAACATCTACTAAGCTTCATTTTCAAATAAGCTTAAATTATCGATAGCACTATCTAAATGATTCGAATTAAGCCGAACTAAAAGTATGTTCTCCGAAGTCTCATGACTTAATCGATTTCGATTATCGGACAGCACCAGTTTCAACGAGGAAAACGGTCTCTCTATGGTAACCTGCAAATGTAAAGAAATGTACATATTGTTATACCCTGAACCCATTGAAAATGGGAAAAATCAGGGTATAATGCTTTTGTTAAAAGTATGTAACAGGCAGA
>NW_028301741.1:0-82009 GCF_054131105.1 Drosophila navojoa
TAGTTTCAGCTGACTGTGGATTCGTGCGAACAAATTTATTTGTTGAAGCCCCTGCGATATTAATTAGTCACTTGTGAATTTAGGTTTTATAGCGTAAATTATATATTATCTTAAATAAGTTTAAAATGTACACGTCACTTAAAGTTATGCTGGCTCGCTGGTTGGCTTTAGCGAAGCACACCGACCGAGCGCTGGTTCAACGCACTCCGGCTCTGGGAGAGTGTTGTGCTAAAAACACGCTAGTTCACCGGGACGATTCCGGAAACACCAGGACTTCGGTCTGTAAACTCTGGCGGTTCGCTCAGCCTTTCCTACTATCCCACTCGCTCACAACACAACACTAGCTTCGTTTTCACTCACAAACACTTCTCTTGCGCACGGCTACGTGAACTTATTCAGATGTGCAGGCCTCGCTTAAGCCGCTGATATGCACTGTCCGCATCGGTGCCGCTGATGATTACTGGTTGCCTCTTTCTTGTCGCAAGGATTCCCACTGGATGTCCTTGCTATTCCCACGATGTCCTTGCTGTTCCCACGATGTCCTTGCTGTCCTTTGATGTCCTGGGAGTCCTGATTTCTTACTCGCGTTGACTTTCACGGCACTCTGACTTTCACTAATCACTTCACTCGTTTAATCATAATCTCCTCTCATCTAATCATCTAATCCTCCCGTATGGAGCCGTCGGTGGCCTTTTTATAGCCCAGCCACAGGCCCTGCTTCGGGTGGTAACGGGGCTAGTTCGGCTCTGGAGCCTGGCCTTTCAGCCGCTCGTGCCCATAGAAACAGTAAACTGGCGTGATCCGGGTGACGCCACTTTCCCGCCAAATTGCGTGGCAGCCTCCCATTGTCCGAAGTACCGTTGGTGCCCTGCGAGTGAAAGTGATCACTACTATCACCCGGCACGAACGGCACCTCGGCTAACGGTCACCGATGATCGTCGTGCGTGCGACGCGAACCCATTGCTGAATCTGTAGGAGCGAAAGAGACCGCCTCTAACAGGACTTTGATCCCCTTTCCCGTGCGAGGGTCGCTCCTACAGTATTCGCGTCGCTGTGTGGAGCAACATGTATATGCACGTATATGCATATAAACGCACAGCAAATACGTACGTTCATATACATTAATACGTGCATACCTATATTGCTCCTCACACTCCTCTTCCTTCGGGAAAACACAATAATTTGAATTTTGTATTTGGCGCCCGTCTCCGCTGCGCTGCTCCGTTTTGCGCTGCTCCATTTTGCGCTGATCGCCGCTGTTAACGCACTGTTAACGCCATCAGCTGTATTTCCGCTTACCGCTGGCAATGCTGTGTTCCGCCGGTAAGTGAAAAGTTCAATATTTTGTTAATTTTTCATAAAATTACCAAAAATATTATTTTTTCTTTTCCTTTAGGCCCCCTTGACCTGATGGCCTGCCGCTGCCAATGCCCACGCCGGGCGCTGCTGCAAAACTCGCCTGTCGGTTTTGCAGCCCCCAGTGGCATTGGCGCATGTGCGGCCATTTCGCCCCTTTGGCGCATGCTGTCCCTCGCCGCTGGAGACGCCTCTCTGCTGGTTCCTGCTGCTTCTTGGACCCTTGGGAATGCTCCGGTGGGGTACTGCAGTCATTCCATGCACTGCTGCTAGGAGATCGGGCCACAGACGTCGTTCGCGATTGGACACCGGTGTCGAATCTTTGGTGTCGGTACGCTTGTTGGTCGATCCTCTTTCGCGCACAGCTCACAGCGAAGTCGCCGGCCAGTGCGCGAGGATCGGTTGCCAAGCTTTGTCGACACCCAAAGTTCCGGAGCCGGTGGAGCCAGTTGCGTGGCAGGCGTCTGCAACCACACTCTCCCAGCAAGCAGCCACATGCTCGATCGCATGCCCCGCTGCCTCTGCCCACGCCGGGCGCTCCTACAAAACTCACCTGTTGGTTTTGCAGTCCCCGGTGGCTTTGGCACTCGTGCGGCGGCCACCTGCCTCCCGACATCCCTCGCCGTCCTCTCCGTTACTGCTGAAGGCGTCCATAATAGCATCATACCCTCATACCATACCCTATGCTGCCGCGCACCGCTGCTTAGGCGGCAGCACATAACGGGTCCTGTGTCCTACGCTCAGCCCACTCTAGCCTTCGCTGCCTTATGGCTGAATTCCAGGCAGGCTACGGTATTGCCCAGATACCGTTTTTCCCACACTCCCATCGGCACACGCATACATAGCGCTTCTAGCCGAACAACCAAAGGCAAGCTCTTGTGCCGCGTAGCATTGTTATTGTCGTTGCATTGTTGTTACTCTTTTTTGTAAATTGCAAATTTTGTTATTTTAGCTTCTTTTATATTTTTTTAATTATTTAAATTTTATTTTTAAATTTTATAAAAATGTTTCCTTCCGTGTTATCAATGCCTATTAAGCCTATTTGTATATACATGTACATACATAGATAGCTCAAGCATATAAATGTCGCAATTTGATACTACAAGTGCCGATTGCCACGCCCCTAGTGACCGTAGACACCTCATTTTTGGCCAGTTCTTAGAAAGAGCTAACGGTAACGTAAATGCGCTGAGATCTCAGAGTATATAAGAGCTAGAGAGCTGAAATTTTGTCTGCATACTCGTGTATACCATTGTAACGAACCTTCGGTTTATCCCGAGTCTAAGCTGGGCTAGTTTCAGCTGACTGTGGATTCGTGCGAACAAATTTATTTGTTGAAGCCCCTGCGATATTAATTAGTCACTTGTGAATTTAGGTTTTATAGCGTAAATTATATATTATCTTGAATAAGTTTAAAATGTACACGTCACTTAAAGTTATGCTGGCTCGCTGGTTGGCTTTAGCGAAGCACACCGACCGAGCGCTGGTTCAACGCACTCCGGCTGGGAGAGTGTTGTGCTAAAAACACGCTAGTTCACCGGGACGATTCGGGAAACACCAGGACTTCGGTCTGTAAACTCTGGCGGTTCGCTCAGCCTTTCCTACTATCCCACTCGCTCACAACACAACACTAGCTTCGTTTTCACTCACAAACACTTCTCTTGCGCACGGCTACGTGAACTTATTCAGATGTGCAGGCCTCGCTTAAGCCGCTGATATGCACTGTCCGCATCGGTGCCGCTGATGATACTGGTTGCCTCTTTCTTTGTCGCAAGGATTCCCACTGGATGTCCTTGCTATTCCCACGATGTCCTTGCTGTTCCCACGATGTCCTTGCTGTCCTTTGATGTCCTGGGAGTCCTGATTTCTTACTCGCGTTGACTTTCACGGCACTCTGACTTTCACTAATCACTTCACTCGTTTAATCATAATCTCCTCTCATCTAATCATCTAATCCTCCCGTATGGAGCCGTCGGTGGCCTTTTATAGCCCAGCCACAGGCCCTGCTTCGGGTGGTAACGGGGCTAGTTCGGCTCTGGAGCCTGGCCTTTCAGCCGCTCGTGCCCATAGAAACAGTAAACTGGCGTGATCCGGGTGACGCCACTTTCCCGCCAAATTGCGTGGCAGCCTCCCATTGTCCGAAGTACCGTTGGTGCCCTGCGAGTGAAAGTGATCACTACTATCACCCGGCACGAACGGCACCTCGGCTAACGGTCACCGATGATCGTCGTGCGTGCGACGCGAACCCATTGCTGAATCTGTAGGAGCGAAAGAGACCGCCTCTAACAGGACTTTGATCCCCTTTCCCGTGCGAGGGTCGCTCCTACAGTATTCGCGTCGCTGTGTGGAGCAACATGTATATGCACGTATATGCATATAAACGCACAGCAAATACGTACGTTCATATACATTAATACGTGCATACCTATATTGCTCCTCACACTCCTCTTCCTTCGGGAAAACACAATAATTTGAATTTTGTATTTGGCGCCCGTCTCCGCTGCGCTGCTCCGTTTTGCGCTGCTCCATTTTGCGCTGATCGCCGCTGTTAACGCACTGTTAACGCCATCAGCTGTATTTCCGCTTACCGCTGGCAATGCTGTGTTCCGCCGGTAAGTGAAAAATTCAATATTTTGTTAATTTTTCATAAAATTACCAAAAATATTATTTTTTCTTTTCCTTTAGGCCCCCTTGACCTGATGGCCTGCCGCTGCCAATGCCCACGCCGGGCGCTGCTGCAAAACTCGCCTGTCGGTTTTGCAGCCCCCAGTGGCATTGGCGCATGTGCGGCCATTTCGCCCCTTTGGCGCATGCTGTCCCTCGCCGCTGGAGACGCCTCTCTGCTGGTTCCTGCTGCTTCTTGGACCCTTGGGAATGCTCCGGTGGGGTACTGCAGTCATTCCATGCACTGCTGCTAGGAGATCGGGCCACAGACGTCGTTCGCGATTGGACACCGGTGTCGAATCTTTGGTGTCGGTACGCTTGTTGGTCGATCCTCTTTCGCGCACAGCTCACAGCGAAGTCGCCGGCCAGTGCGCGAGGATCGGTTGCCAAGCTTTGTCGACACCCAAAGTTCCGGAGCCGGTGGAGCCAGTTGCGTGGCAGGCTTCTGCAACCACACTCTCCCAGCAAGCAGCCACATGCTCGATCGCATTGCCCCGCTGCCTCTGCCCACGCCGGGCGCTCCTACAAAACTCACCTGTTGGTTTTGCAGTCCCCGGTGGCTTTGGCACTCGTGCGGCGGCCACCCTGCCTCCCGACATCCCTCGCCGTCCTCTCCGTTACTGCTGAAGGCGTCCATAATAGCATCATACCCTCATACCATACCCTATGCTGCCGCGCACCGCTGCTTAGGCGGCAGCACATAACGGGTCCTGTGTCCTACGCTCAGCCCACTCTAGCCTTCGCTGCCTTATGGCTGAATTCCAGGCAGGCTACGGTATTGCCCAGATACCGTTTTTCCCACACTCCCATCGGCACACGCATACATAGCGCTTCTAGCCGAACAACCAAAGGCAAGCTCTTGTGCCGCGTAGCATTGTTATTGTCGTTGCATTGTTGTTACTCTTTTTTGTAAATTGCAAATTTTGTTATTTTAGCTTCTTTTATATTTTTTTAATTATTTAAATTTTATTTTTAAATTTTATAAAAATGTTTCCTTCCGTGTTATCAATGCCTATTAAGCCTATTTGTATATACATGTACATACATAGATAGCTCAAGCATATAAATGTCGCAATTTGATACTACAAGTGCCGATTGCCACGCCCCTAGTGGCCGCAGACACCTCATTTTTGGCCAGTTCTTAGAAAGAGCTAACGGTAACGTAAATGCGAAATTTGAATGCTTACGCTCAAAAAATGTGAAAATTACAGGGTATTTTTCGATATTCGTGACAATTATTTTTGGTGCATCGATAGAGGAGGTTACCAGTAACTCAACTAACCAACTATCAACAATTTGAAGCTTCTAGCTCTTAAACTGTAGGAGATATAAAGTTTTCCGGTTTGCCACGCCCCCTTTGGGTGGACATATATCCACAAAAGCTTGTTGGACTTGGGAGGTCAACTCGCGTATATATACCAAATTTCAAGTCTCTAGCATCAATAGTGCCTAGAATATAGCCAAATTTGAAAAATCACTATATCTTCAGGTCCGATTTGCCACGCCCCTAGTAGGCGTAGACATAAAATTTTTTCATCAGTCATTATAGAATTATAGCATTAGCTCACGTGCGAAATTTAAACGTTCTAGCTTTAGAACTTTAGGAGATACAGCTTTATCTGATTTGCCAGGCCCCCAATGGGCGTAGATATATCCACCATAGCTTTTTGGACTTGGGGGGGTCAACGCGGATCTACATACCAAATTTCAACTTTCTAGCTCTTCAACTAACATGATTTCTGGTATATCGGAAAATGCATTTTCCGATTTGCCGCGCCCCTAGTGGGCGGATCGGGAAAATTTTAACACTTTATAAATCGGAGCTATACACGAGGTATGTGTTCCAAATTTCAAGTCTCTAGCTTCAATAGCGGCGAAATGAACTGCGTTCATACGGACAGACGGACAGACGGACAGACGGACGGACAGCAAGACGGACATTGCACAAAATCAATATACTAATTCACTTCGTGAATGAGTATAATTATTATTCGTATTAATTCGTATGGGTATTTTAAAATACAAAAATAATTGCATAATTATAGCAATAAAAATTCCGAAAAATTATATAAGTGTAGATGTTAAGTTACTGATCCCAATGCCTAACACAGATTATATCCAAATCGACCAAGAAAATTTATTAACCATAGAAATTAACAATAAGACATTGGAATATAAACCAAACACAATATTAAAGCAACTTAAACTAAGTAAAATTTGCACTACTACCAACAGTTGTAAATTTATATTTAATAACATCACAAGCATTGAAGAATTATAAATATTAATATTAAAGGAACTTAGACTAAGTAAAAGTTGCACTACTACCAACAGTTGTAAATTTATATTTAATAACATCAAAAGCATTGAAGAAACAGATGACGACACAATAATAATAAAAAATGCCAAAAAAAGAAAAACTACATCAAAACTGTGACAAAAGAAATATTATATTAAATGGAAATAACCTCATACAAAATAACAGCAGCGGCACTTCCAATAGCAATCGTTGATACAAAAGGCTTGCAATCCTCTTTAATGTAGCCAAGACCAGAAGTGTCATAGAAATTGGAGACACTTTTGTAAATATAAATAAGCATCGCAGCCCAGCTGCATAAGATAAACACTTTTGTAAACATAAATGAGCTTCGCAGCTCAGCCGCATAAGATAAGCAAACTTTGACTCAGCACACTCAATATTGTAAACACAATCATAGCCAGAAAATGGTATAAGAATCCTCTTAGAATTGAGTAAGAGAACAGTTGTATTATTGATTTCAAAAAAAGAACATGTATTGAATTGTATAAAGAGAATACATAATTTGCGCGAAAGAGGATTGGGCAACAAGCGTACCGACACCAAAGATACGACTTCGGTGTCCAATTGCGAACGAGCGTTAACACCGAGGAATGGAGCGACGTAAAACTGAGCGGCGCCAGCGGAGACGGGCGCCAAATTCAAACACGATGGTCTCGTGTTTTCCCGAAGGAAGAGGGGAGTGTGAGGAGCAATATAGGTATGCACATATTAATGTATATGAACGTACGTATTTGCTGTGCGTTTATATGCATATACGTGCATATACATGTTGCTCCACACAGCGGCGCGAATACTGTAGGAGCGACCCTCGCACGGGAAAGGGGGTCAAAGTCCTGTTAGAGGCGGTCTCGCTCCTACAGATTCAGCAATGGGTTCGCGTCGCACGCACGACGATCATCGGTAACCCTTAGCCGAGGTGCCGTTCGGGCCGGGTGATAGTAGTGGACACTTTCACTCGCAAGGCACCAACGGTACTTCGGCCAATCTGAAGCTGCCACGCAATTTGGCGGGAAAGTGGCGTCACCCGGATCACGCCACTTTACCGATTTTTATGGTCACGAGCGGCTGAAAGGCCAGGCTCCAGAGCCAAACAGGCCCCGTTACCACCCGAAGCAGAGCCTGTGGCTGGGCTATAAAAGGCCACTGGCGGCTCCATACGGGATGATTATGATTAAAGAGTTGAATAAAGTGAGAGTCGGAGTTAAAAGTGATTAGTGAAAGTCAGAGTGCCGTGAAAGTCAGCGCTAGAGGTAAATCAGGACTCCCAGGACTTCAAAGGACAGCAAGGACATCGTGGGAACAGCAAGGACATCCAATGGGAATCCTTGCGACAAAGAAAGAGGCAACCAGCGTCATCAGCGGCAACCATCAGGACATCGGCGCATATCAGCGGCTTAAGCGAGGCCTGCACATCTGAGTAAGTTCACGCATTGCTGCGCAAGATAAGTTTTTGTGAGTGAAACGAAGCTAGTGTTGTGTTACAGAACGAGGTCCTGGCGTTTCCCGAAACGTCCCGGTGAACTAGCGTGTTTTAGCACAACACTCTCCCAGCCGGAGTGCGTTGAACCAGCGCTCAGTAGGTATGCTTCGCTAAAGCCAACCAGCGAACCAGCATAAATTTAAGTGACGTGTACATTTCAAACTTATTCAAGAGAATATACATTTAAGCTATAAAACCTAAATTCACAAGTGACTAATTAATATCGCAGGGGCTTCAACAAATAAATTTGTTGGCACGAATCCACAGTCAGCTGAAACTTGCCCAGCTTAGACTCTGGATAAACCGAATGTTCGTTACTGTTCAAACATGAACATACATAATAATAAAAATAGAGACAGTACTCGAATAACCTGCGCGTTATCCGACACAAAGTAATAAATATGTCATCCCTTAGTTGCAGCGACCAATGCAGCGTCTAATATATGTAAATGTAACGTGAGCCTGGGCCCAAAGATTCAAAAAAAGGGACACTTAAGTAAACATCTGGGCACTTGTTTGTGTGAGAAAATGCACCCTTCCAGTGACTGGAAGTAGTTTTAAGAGTCTCTGTTAGGTATATAAGAACTAGGATTTTAAGCAATAAAGAGTTCAGTTAAGATCTTGAATTCGGCAAATGTGGAGTGTTTTTCATTTTAACGCTCTAACATTTTGGTCCTTCGGCGTTCTCTGTGTTTTCCCCCACCCGTGGTAAGAGACACAGAGAAAGGAACCAGCGTCTTAATGCTGATAGTTTTAAAACTCAGCTTAAGACAAAATATAGTATATTACTCTGTTTTCCCCCGCCAGTGGTAAGAGACAGAGTATATACATATATAAACTAAAAGTGGTGCTCAAATTTAAAAAAAAGAAAATTTGTAGTGCTGGTGGGTCTGCATTCCCAAAAAGGGACTAGAAAAAAAAAAAATTTAAAAATCCGAAAAGTTCGGTTCTCTCGTGAAGTGCGGAGAGAGAAAAACAAAAAACAAAAACAAAAATTGAAGTGATTCTGTTCTCTCGCGTGAAGTGCGGAGACAAAAAAAAAAAAAATAATAAATAAAAATCCGAAAAATTCGGTTCAAAAAAATAAAAAATCGAAGTAATTCTGTTCTCTCGCGCAAAGTGCGAAGAGGCAGAATACTACCAAAAGGTTTCTGTTCTCCATCCAAAAAGAGAGACAGAGTAAAACTACAGCGAAATTCGACGAAAGAAAGCGACTCATCAGAACCGTCAGTGGCCAACGGGAAGAGGAATATCACCAAGATCATCAGGCGCCCCCTTCAGAGAAGACTGGATCAACAGGAGGACAGCGCGGATAAGATAAAGATAAGTCGTAGTTTAATTTTTTTAATAAATATAAATAAAAATAAAAAGAATGCTGTCAGAAAAAGTGATAAAGCTCTTGAAAATGCAATCGGACTTAGTGTCCAGATTGAAAAAACTAGACTCATCTGAAGAAATTAGGCCACCGAGCGAAATTTTAGGAGAGTTAGAAAAAATAAAAGAAGAATTAGAAAATAATCATACCTTATTGTTAAAAGTAGGGGTAATAGACCATGCATACTTTAACAATAAGGAATTTGATAAAGCGATGAAAAGCATACAAGATTTGAAATTAGAAATTATGAGGGCTGAGAAAGAAGAAGATAAAGATGTGAAGCATGTTAGAGCAGTCACAGTTCACAAAAGCTCTGAAGAAGAAGTAGAGTTTGAAAGCAAAGTCGAACAGTTAAAACTATATTTAGTAGAAGTATATGAGGACATTGCAAAAGGAAACGTAGGAATCTTCGAGATTCGAAAGAATAAAATTAAATATTTATGGAATAAAGTTTCAAAGCTAGTTCAGGAGCTAAGAAATAAATATGTGTCAAACAAAATGTTTGACGAAGAGGTTAATGAATTAGATTTTGATGTGCAAAATGCAATCAGTGCGTTAGAAGCCAAAAAAGGCACCCCAATTCAACCCATAATCCACGAAAAAATGGATAACCTTCCGGGTCTACCAAAAATTCAAGTCCCAATATTTTTTGGAGATGTCAAAGATTGGGATTTATTCGCTGAATTATTTTGCGACCTTATTGATAGAAGAGAAGATTTAACTCCTTCTATCAAATTCAGTTACTTAAAATCCTCATTACGAGGAGAAGCAAAGAGCATGGTTGCTCATTTATTAACGGGGTCCGCAGATAATTATTCTACCGCTTGGGAATTACTTACCAAGCGATATGAAAATAAAAGGAAAATTTTTTCGGAACAATTGAACCGAATAATGGACCTTCCAAATTTAAATATTGACTCATCCAAAAGTATCAATTATTTTATTGATACAATTAATGAGTCAATACATATAATTAAAAGTAAGGCTCAACTTTCAGAAGAAGTTGATAAAATCTTTGCACACATAATACTAAGAAAATTTAGTAAAGAGGCACTTCAATTATACGAAAGCCAAATAAAAAAGACAAAAGAAATACAATTACTGACTGACGTAATAGACTACTTAGATCAGCGACATTGTTCATTATCCACTTCAAATAAGGAGGAAAAGAAAATTCACTCTGGTTACAATTGTCCTATATGCAAAGTAGTAGGTCATAGTACCACGCAATGCACGAAATTTAAGGCAATGGTCCCAAGAGAAAGATTGGATGCTGCAAGAAAGATACAGTTATGTTTGAGGTGTTTAAGACACACGAATACTAATAGGTGTACAAGTAGCATGAATTGTTACTTTTGTAAGAAGCCTCATCATACAATGTTACATATAAATACAGAAAAAGTTAATACAGTAGTAACAAATGAAGAGGCCTTATTAGCCACAGCGATAATTAAAGTTAAAGCAATAAAGGGGAATTATATTAACTTAAGAGCCTTAATAGATAGTGGATCTCAAAAAACAATTATATCTGAGGAGGCCGCACAGTTGCTAAATTTACCCAGAATCAGAAATGAGACAGAAATAAGTGGTGTCTCATCAGAAAATACTTGTAGGTCGAAACACAAAGTTAAGCTAATAATAAAACCTAGAGAACCAAATAAAGAACAGTTTAGGGTTGAGGCCATCATATTATCAAAGTTAATGAAAGCTCTCCCAGTTAGTAAAGCAAATATAGACATGGCTCAATGGCACAATTTCACTTTAGCTGATCCACAATTTTATAAACCAGGTCGTGTAGACATAATAATAGGTGCAGACTTATATCCACACGTACTAAAAGATGGGATAGTAAAGATAGATGGATTACTTGGGCAAAAGACTGAATTTGGTTGGATTGTATCAGGTTGTACAAAATCAAAAGGTAAAACAACGATAGTAGCGACAAGTATTGCAATAGAAGACCTAGATCGGTTCTGGGAATTAGAAAACGAAGAAGAAGAAGATGTCAAAGAGATAGAATTTTGTGAGAAAAATTTTCAGAATACAACAAAAATTGATTCAAGGGGTAGATATGTTGTAACAATTCCGTTCAAAGAAGAAAATGAATTAGGAGAATCAAAGCCACAAGCTATAGCTCGATTTCTTAGCTTAGAGAAAAAGCTGCAAAAAAATGAAAAATTAAGAACAGACTACACAAATTTCATGAACGAATACTTGCAGTTAGGACATATGATATCTACAAATAAAGAAGGAAAATATTATTTACCACATCAGGCAGTGTTAAGAGATAGTAGTCTGACAACGAAGCTAAGGGTAGTTTTTGACGCATCTGCAAAAACAACAAATAAGAAAAGTCTAAATGACATTATGTGGACGGGACCAAGAGTTCAAAAAGATATATTTGACATTATATTAAAATGGCGACGCTGGGAATATGTAGTATCAGCAGATATAGAAAAAATGTATAGGCAAATAAAAATAGCAAAACATGACCAAGAATTTCAATATATTGTCTGGAGAGATTCTCCAAGTAAAAAACTAAAGAACTTTAAGCTTACCACAGTCACTTATGGTACTGCATCAGCTCCTTACTTAGCCACTAGAGTTCTTTTAGACATAGCCAATAATTGCAATAACGCAACAATTAAAGAAATAATTAAAACAGATTTTTATATGGACGATCTTATGACAGGCGCTGAGTCCATACAAAACTGTAAAGAAATTGTTGAATGTGTTTCCAGTGAACTAGCAAAAGTAGGATTTAATCTGAGAAAGTGGATTTCAAATAAATCAGAAATAATTGAAGAAATAGACAGAAATGAAGAAAATAAGGTGTTAAGCATTGAAGAGAATGAGTCAATAAAAACATTAGGTCTACAGTGGGAACCCCTCAAAGATGAATTCAAATTTAGTTTCACTGACAACAATATTAAAACAATAAATAAAAGAACAGTCTTATCAACACTTGCTAAAATATATGATCCCTTAGGGTGGTTAGCTCCAGTGACCATAATAGGGAAACTGTTTATGCAAAAGCTATGGCTAACTGATAAAAAATGGGATGAAGAACTATCCAAAGAAGAAATCAAAGAATGGAAAGAGTATCAAGATAATTTGAAACATCTACAAAACCTAAGAATACCTAGGTGGGTCAAAATACAAAAAGATATTGAAGTACAGTTTCATGGGTTTGCTGATGCTTCTGAAAAAGCCTATGCAGCAGTAGTATATGCCAAAGTAGGTAATTCGGTAATGATATTAGCTAGTAAATGTAAAGTTAATCCCAAGAAAAATCGTAAAACTATTCCCAAATTGGAACTATGCGCTGCCCATCTTTTGACAAAACTCATTTCTAAAATAACAGAATCGATTAAAATTAATGTTGAAATCTTTGCGTGGAGTGATTCCACTATCACATTAGCTTGGATCCAAAACGGATTGAATAAAAATAAATTCATTAGAAAAAGAACGGATGAGATTAGGAAAATGTCAGAAATTAAATGGAATCATGTAAAATCAGAAGACAATCCAGCAGATATAGCATCCAGAGGAATCAATACTTATAAATTAGTAGAATGCGAAATTTGGTGGAATGGGCCAAAGTGGTTAGCCAAATCAAAGAACCATTGGCCAAAAGAAGAAGAAAATGTAGATGAAGAAAAAATAAGTGTGAACACTATGATAGAAAACTCAGAAAAGAATATAATAGGTGAATTAATCAAACGATATTCTTGTATGCAAAAATTACAAAAAGTAGTAGCATTTATTATTAGATTTATTAAAATCATAACCAAAAAAACGATACAAAAGCCACAAAAATATATAACAGTAGAAGAATTAAATAACGCTAGAATATTAATTATTAAACAACAACAAGCATGTCAGTTTAGAACAGAAATAGGAAAGCTGTTGGGGAAAAAATATTTACAAAATAAGAGTAAAATAATTAGTTTGAATCCATTTTTAGATGAAAAGGGAATACTTCGAGTAGGAGGAAGATTAGAGAAAGCTAGTATTGGATTTGACGTAAAGCATCCAATTATTCTTGACAAATGCCATTTAGTTAACTTAATAATTAAAGATGCGCACACTATCACTCTGCACGGAGGTATTAATGTAATGAGAAACTATATTCAAAGAAAATATTGGATAATTGGACTCAGAAACTGTCTAAAGAAATACTTACGTAATTGTATTACATGCACTAGATATAATCATACACCCACACAACAAATAATGGCAAATCTCCCTATGAATAGAATTACAATGTCATACCCATTCTTGAATACGGGAATAGACTATGCAGGGCCTTATTATATGAAATGTTCTAAGTATCGTGGGCAAAAAATGTATAAAGGGTACATAGCATTATTTGTGTGCATGGCAACAAAAGCTATACACTTAGAAGCAGTTAGTGACTTAACGTCAGATGCATTTTTAGCTGCAATGAGAAGATTTATTGCAAGGAGAGGAAAATGCTTAAACATATATTCTGATAACGGTACAAATTTTGTAGGAGCAGCTAAAAAACTAGAAAAAGAATTTAAGAAAACAATTCAAGAAAATACAAAAATTTCTTCAACGTTAGAAAAAGAACAAATAAAGTGGCATTTTATCCCGGCGGCAAGCCCTCACTTTGGAGGAATCTGGGAAGCGGGAGTAAAATCAGTAAAATATCATTTAAAAAGAGTAATAGGAGATAGCAATTTAACCTTTGAAGAAATGACGACACTATTATGTCAAATTGAAGCAGTCTTAAACTCCAGACCTCTATACACTACAGGGGATGATATCGATAATATCGAAGTACTAACTCCAGGACATTTTTTAATAGGTAGACCCACAGTAAGTGAAGTGGAGTCAACAGGAGAAGAAAAAATAGGAAACCTAGATAGATGGAAACTGATCCAAAAAATGAGGAGAGATTTTTGGAATAAGTGGAAAAATGACTATTTATATACCCTTCAGCAAAGAAATAAATGGAAAAAAGAGATGCCAAATTTAGAAGAAGGGCAAATAGTATTAATAAAGGATGAAAATTGTCACCCTGCTAGATGGCCACTAGGGATAATAAAAGAAGTTCACAAAGGCCAAGACAATAAAGTTAGAGTCGTAAAAGTTAAATCTCAAGAAGGGTTAGTTACACGACCAATCAATAAAGTATGTCAGCTAGGTGAATTAAAAAATGAAGACTCAGACCTAAGAAGCACAAGACAATCTAGCAGAGGGAAAGGAGGATCAAGACTAAAAGTACTAATGGCAATGCTAGTCTTAGCTCTCTTCTGTCAGGTATCAAGTGCAGAAGTAACGAAAAGCGATAAGATAACAATTTCAAAATTAGGTAACAACTCAGCAATCTATTTAGATCCAATGGGTGAAGTAGAAATAGTAACCTCATCATGGGATCTAATTATTTACTATAACCTAGATTCATATTTTGACATGTTAAAGAAAGGGAGTGAATTAGAAGGGAAAATGAGAGCAGTGTGTACGAAACTACAGAGTTTCGAGGACCAATGTAATATAATACTAAATAATACAAAAAGACGAATAGCAGAATTAGAAGATAATAACAAACTATTTATACTACAAAATAAACCAAGAACCAAACGTGCACCTTTCGAATTCATGGGCTCATTATATCACTTGCTATTTGGGATAATGGATGCAGACGATCGAGAACAAATGGAAGAAAACATGGTCAGTTTATTAGACAACCAACATAACATAAAAAAATTGAGTGAGAAACAGACATCAATAATAGATTCCACAGCAAATATACTCAAAAGAACCACTGAGGAAATCAATATTCATTTCAATGACATGAATATACGTATAGACAATATGACAGAATTGCTAAAAGAATCGTATTATGTGTATAAGGAAGCAATTAATTTCTTTATGATAACAAATCAATTAAATGCCTTAATTGAAGAATGTGACAAGATTCAAACAGGGGTAATAAATATGCTAATTGATATAAATCATAGCAGATTAAGCCCGGTTATATTGAAGCCTTACCAATTTGGGGAAGAAATAGCCAAGATAAAAGAAAGTTTGTCCGAGAATTTAGTCTTACCAGGGAAAAGGACAGGTACAGAACTAAAAGAAATATATCAATTACTTACAACGAAAGGAACCTTTATAGACAACAAAATAATAGTTAACGCCAAGATTCCGCTATTCAGCAGATACCCATCTCATTTATATAAGGTTATCCCAATACCAGTCTACAATGACGACCAAATGATAATGGTACACCAAAGAACAGAATATTTAGTGTATAACTTCGAAATTGATTCTTACCACTTAATGGCCGAAGCCACATTAAATAAATGCAAAAAATGGCAACCAAACAAGCTCATATGTGAAGGTAACTGGCCCTGGGATAATGCCAACGATAACAGCTGCGAAATATCACCATTCAAGCCAAACCGACCGGCGAACTGTATCTATCAAACATTAGTTCATTCAAAAACATACTGGGTTGAATTGGAAGGTAAAAGTAGGTGGTTATTTAAAGTACCGATTAATGAAAAGCTAAGCGTACGATGCAAGGGAGCACAGCAAGAACTAATAGAATTACCAGAACAGGGTGTGTTGAAAATGAAATCAGATTGCACAGCTCGATCAGGAGATAAGACCATAATAGCTCATAATAATGATATTCACACTGAAAGATACGAGAAAATCGCACCCTCATACGTAGGAAAGATTGTTGACGTTCCAAAAATAGTTTGGAACCCATTAGCACTGTCAAGAATAAATCATACGAAAGAAATTGAGCATTTACAAATAGCAATACAGCAAATGAAGGAGAGCCATATAGAATTAAAAGGGCTCCATTTTCATCACATATCAGGTCATGCTTCTATGTTAATAAGTATTTTGATTGCATTAATATTAATCATATATACAATAAGAAAATGTAATGTAAAGAGGCGATTAAAAGCTATAACATTTCCTGGTCCCATATAATTTGAAATATAAAAAATATACAGAAAAATACTCGATAACCTGCGCGTTATCCGACAAAAAAAAATTTATTCGATAACCTGCGCGTTATCAAACTAATATTAAAATGAAAACAAAAAAGCAAATATATTTTTGGCCCCTCTGGCAGAATGTTTGAAAACATGCGAATACTGGATGACCTGCGAGTCATCGAACAAAAAATAAAAATTTTTACAACCACAACATTTTTGGGCCCCTGGCAGAATGTTCAAACATGAACATACATAATAATAAAAATAGAGACAGTACTCGAATAACCTGCGCGTTATCCGACACAAAGTAATAAATATGTCATCCCTTAGTTGCAGCGACCAATGCAGCGTCTAATATATGTAAATGTAACGTGAGCCTGGGCCCAAAGATTCAAAAAAAGGGACACTTAAGTAAACATCTGGGCACTTGTTTGTGTGAGAAAATGCACCCTTCCAGTGACTGGAAGTAGTTTTAAGAGTCTCTGTTAGGTATATAAGAACTAGGATTTTAAGCAATAAAGAGTTCAGTTAAGATCTTGAATTCGGCAAATGTGGAGTGTTTTTCATTTTAACGCTCTAACAGTTACAGTATATACCACCGCTGTATACGCCTTTTCTGATGCGTCACAAAATCCATTAAGCTCCGTTGGATCAGTGTTCGATTTTCCCGAACAGCGTGGTATATTGATTCTGGCTAGCTCTGGCAATGCTCTTGCGTATTCTTGCCAACGATTGACAAGACTAGGCTCCAGTTCTTCGTCCCGGGTTAGCGGTTTCCTTGCAGTGTGACTGGCGTAAGCCATCCCAGTGGATCGAAGATTCTTGACAGTTGCGACAAAATTAGACGTTTTGTAATGCGCTCTAATTTTGGGCAATCGACAACAAAGGTAAAGACATCCTTCTTGGGGTCCCATTGTAGCCCAAGGGTTTTGACAGACTCGTCTTTGTGTATGATTATTTTTTCGGTTGAGTCGCCATCTTCGATTCCAGTGATTCAAATGATTCTGTCATCATTTGATACCCATTTTCTTAGAAGGCTGCCTGCTTATGCAGCCCTCTATCGAGTGGCCACCAGTGATGAGGTCATCAATGTAGAAATCTTCTTTGACTGTTCTCATTAGCTGATCGTTTCCTTGGCAGTGTTGGTTTGCTAATTCCTGAAGACAGCGAACAGCTAAGAATGGTGCGGCGGCAGTCCCGTATGTCACTGTAATCAGCTTGTACTCCTTTATTGGCATTTTTTTTATCCATGAAGTCTTTACATTCATAAGTAAGTGAATTTTTTCTCCATTTGCATTAATCGTGCCATAGCCTGTGTGCCCGAGTTTCCTAACTCGAGTTCTTTTTTAAATAGTATGGACACCACTAGCCGGCCTTCTTCATCCCTTTTGGTTGTTTCCTATATATTTTCTCGCACTCATTTTCTTCCGAGTCGCTTGAGTTACTTTCCAGCTCCCAGAAGCGTTCGAGGTCATCCAGGCATATGATTGTTGTTGCGCTGATCACCTTGTTGTTTGATTATCTCTAAACTTAAACTTTCGGTTTTTGTTAAAATTTACCCCCCACGCCTAAATCCGCCCCCTCACCCACATTTTTGTAAAAGTTGTATATCAAATACTAGAGACTTGTGCATATGATTACGTATGATTTAAACATTGTGATTACGTTCTGAAAGTTTTATTACGATCGTACGTCTAGAAATTAAATTATTCAACAAATAAGTTCTCATAATATTGCCAACACTGCAGAGCATGTGAGCACAAGCAGCAGCTCACGAAAATTGAAATTTCTTCGCAGCAAGAGCCCATGCCTTCCCTTCTGTGTGAAGAGTATACCGAACTCTTCAAACCGTTTGCCAAGCTCGTATAAAATATGTATATGTGTTATCGATATCATTTGGGGGAAGGGTATGAAAGCGTTGGTGCTCATAGTAAAATGCTTTCGCGACGAATGTGCACGCACACACTCTCCCTTGCTACATGTATTATGAGCATTTGTGTGCCTGTGTGCGTAGCTCTTGCTGCCTGTAGCAATTTCAGAGCCCCGAATTCGCATTTGGTAGATCTTGTGAACTACTCACACATGCATACATACATATGTTTGATTGTGTTCGCAGGAGCCGCGATGCTCACAAATGATGGGGTAATCATTGTAGAAGCACTTGACTGCCTTTGTGCCTTTATATGTGCGTGTGTGTATGTTTATGTATGTATGCATGGGACATGAACATTGGCGTGTGCCTACCTCAACTTAAAATTGTGCGAACGATTTTGGGTTTGAAATGAAGAGGCGCGCTTATATTTAAGTAGCTGAAGTAGCTGAAAGAGGGAAACATTGGGCATAGAGGGATCTTTTGTTTAACATTTGACCATCTCGGTCGAGCGCGTGAAGCGAAATGATTGTGCTTTCGTATATTTTCGTTGCTAGAGCCTAAAAGTAATTCGGCGAGCGAATTCACAGCCGTTTGGGGCGCTAAAGTCCCAGAAAAAGCGTGCAAAAAGCTTTCCACTAGTTGTCTAGTCTATGTGTTCTCTGGTTAGTGCTTCTATGTATTATCGATATCGTTTTTAAATCCTTTTTTAAATTGTGCTCCATGCGAAAGTATAATAAAATGCCAAAAGAAACGTATAAGCAAAAATTTCGAGATTGCTGGCTACAGCAGCCAGATTTTAAGTCGTGGATGGCCCGCGATGAAGACGACTATAAAGCGTACTGCAGAAATATATTAATATATATATACAAAAATATATATACATTATACACTTTTGCAATTATATGCATTCATTTTAAATCTTCAGATTCGGATTGCGGCGACACAGGTTATGTTGCAATAACTACGAATTGCCAGAAGAGTGTTTGGCGCGTATTGGATCGATGGCCACATACAAGGCTAGTGAAGAGGACACGGATTGCATACTTGACTATGCCTTGAAATGTTTGGAATAAAAAAGAAAAAACACAAATTAACAAAAAAAAAAAAGTCTTGTTTTCTGTCCATTTTTTTTTTTTTTGTTTCATCCTTTTTTCGTATTTCCCGGACATACTTGCCTTTAAAAAAAAAAAAAAAAAATTGGCATCACTGGTTGAGAGAGATGTTGAACAACAAACAGCCATTACAGAGCGTAACCACTAACCAGAGAACACATAGACCGGACACGTAGTGTAAAGTGTTTTGCACACTTTTTTTTGACATTACGACCCACACAACTTCGTATTTGCTCGGTTCCTCACCTTTAGGTTCAGGCTCAATTTTTGTTCTTGCTCTCTCTGCTCTCTCAAATATGTATACCCACCCAGTGGCGACGACCTGAATGAGGTCTTGAAATAATGCATTACATACGAGAAAAAAGTGATGCATTATCCATGAACATTTTTTTCAGCGCATTTGTAATGTACAAAATAAAAAGTGCTACTCATACGACAGAATCGAGCTCTTGTCAACTTCGTTTTTGTATGCCCGTTCCCCGCTAATCAACAAACGATTTTCGTCTTTCGTTGCGTCGTGACGAAATTGCCGAAATGTGCTTCCGTATATTTTCGTAGCCTGAACCTGAAAGTTAAGTGAATACGAAGTTGATTGGGACCAACGTGACACATTTTTCGGTGTTGAAAAACTTTGTACTACATATCTAGTCTACATGTTGGTAGTGGTGGTAGTGGTCAGTGGTTGCTGTCTTTGCTAAGACTTAGCAACTCACCAAAGTTAGTGAGCAGTTGATTGACAAATATTTTCCCGCTTAAAAAGAAAAGGAAAGAGGAAAGCCCTGACGCCAAAACAAGGACGCTATTGGCCCCCCCTCTCTTCCACCACTGGATTTTACCACCAGCGTACTTCACGAACCGCCGCGAAGTAAGTCTTTGTTATTTTCAAGGGTCGCTAGGTACGTCGCGACCACAGCATACATGTTGACTTCAGATGTTCCGCTTTTACAGGGAAAAGCACAGAACAAGCTAGAGTCGGCAATGGATCGTAATGACATCGACCTCACTTTACGAAAACGCAGCTCGGACTCCTATGTATGTGTGTGTGTGTGTGCGAATTATTATCTCGACTAAATTTTTCTTACTTGTTGTTCGTTATCTCGACTAAATTTTTCTTACTTGTTGTTCGTTACTTTTGATTTAATTCATTTTGTCATGATTAATATCAATATCCAAATAATATTTTGTAAGGAGCAATATAGGTATGCACGTATGAATGTATATGAACGTACTTATTTGCTGTGCGTTTCTATGCATATACGTGCATATACATGTTGCTCCACACAGCGACGCGAGTACTGTAGGAGCGACCTTCGCGACTGGAAAGGGGTCAAGGTCCGACTATAGTCGGCCTCTTTCGCTCCTACAGATTCAGCAACGGGCTTGCGGCGCACATACGATGATCATCGAGGACCGTTAGCCGAAGTGCCGTTCGGGCCGGGTGATAGTAGTGGACACTTTCACTCGCAGTTCACCAACGGTACTTTGGCCAATCTGAAGCTGCCACGCAATTTGGCAGGAAAGTGGCGTCACCCAGATCACGCCACTTTACCGTTTCTATGGGCATGAGCGGCAGAAAAGTCCCGAAGAAGGACCTGTGGCTGGGCTATAAAAGGCCACCGGCGACTCCATACGGGAGGATTATTGAAGAGTTAAAAGTGGGAGCCGAAGTGAAATTAGTACGGGAAAGTCAACGCGAATGGCAAACAGGACTTCGAAGGACTCCCAGGACATCGTGGGAACAGCAAGGACATTCAGTGGGAATCATTGCGACAAATAAAGAGGCAACCAGGATCGTTAGCGGCACCAACATGGACATTGGTGCAGACCAGCAGCTGAAGCAAGGCCTGCATAGCTGAGTAAGTTCACGTAACCGTGCGTAAGAGAAGTATGGTGAGTGAAACAAGCTAGTGTTTGCTGAGAGTGAGTGGAGCAGTAGGAGACGTCTGTATAGCCAAGCGAACCGCCGGAGTTATAGGTCCAGATCCTGGCGTTTTCCGAATCGCTCAAGTGAAACTAGCGTGTCTACGCGAATCTACAGTCAGCTGAAACTAGCCCAGCTTAGACTCGGGATAAACCGAAGGTCCGTTACAATTTATATCATCTGTATGATCGACGATTTTAAGGTTATTTACGACACTGGCCGTAATATCTTAAGCTTGGGTGTCGTCGGCTCCGAACCACCACAAATTGGAAATTTAATTTTTGGGAATTTAATTGAATGAAATATGTTATTGTTTATGTCTGCTTCCACTGATTAAATTCGAGGAAAAATATTTATCATTAATACTTGTTACACCCTGAACCTGAAAATGATATATCAGGGTATAATGGTTTTGTTAAAAGTATGTAACAGGCAGAAGGAATAATCGCAGACCCCATAAAGTATATATATTCTTGATCAGCACGACGAGCTGAGTCGATATAGCCCTGTCCGTCTGTCCGTCCGTCCGTCCATCTGTCTGTCCGTATGAACGCTGAGATCTCAGAGTATATAAGAGCTAGAGAGCTGAAATTTTGTCTGCATACTCGTGTATACCATTGTAACGAACCTTCGGTTTATCCCGAGTCTAAGCTGGGCTAGTTTCAGCTGACTGTGGATTCGTGCGAACAAATTTATTTGTTGAAGCCCCTGCGATATTAATTAGTCACTTGTGATTTTAGGTTTTATAGCGTAAATTATATATTCTCTTGAATAAGTTTAAAATGTACACGTCACTTAAAGTTATGCTGGCTCGCTGGTTGGCTTTAGCGAAGCACACCGACCGAGCGCTGGTTCAACGCACTCCGGCTGGGAGAGTGTTGTGCTAAAAACACGCTAGTTTACCGGGACGATTCGGGAAACGCCAGGACTTCGGTCTGAACAAAACTCTGGCGGTTCGCTCAGATATACAGGCCTCTCCTACTATCCCACTCGCTCACAACACAACACTAGCTTCGTTTTCACTCACAAACATTTCTCTTGCGCACGACTACGTGAACTTACTCAAATGTGCAGGCCTCGCATAAGCCGCTGATATGCACCGATGATCGGTGCCGCTGATGCTGCTGATGGCCTCTTTCGTTGTCCCACTGGATGTCCTTGCTGTTCCCACGATGTCCTTGCTGTCCTTTGAAGTCCTGGGAATCCTGCTTTACCACTCGCGTTGACTTTTACTAATCACTTTTCACTCGCTTAATCGTCACTCAATCACCACTTAATCATCTGACCATCTTAATCATCGGAATCCTCACTTAATCATCTGACCATCTGAATCCCCATATGGAGCCGCCGGTGGCCTTTTATAGCCCAGCCACAGGCCCTGCTTCGGGCGGTAACGGGGCCTGTTCGGCTCTGGAGCGGGGCCTTTCAGCCGCTCGTGACCATAAAAATCGGTAAAGTGGCGTGATCCGGGTGACGCCACTTCCCCTCCAAATTGCGTAGCAGCCTCCCATTGGCCGAAAAACCGTTAGTGCCCTGCGAGTGAAAGTGATCACTACTATCACCCGGCACAAACGGCACCTCGGCTAACGGTCACCGATGATCGTCGTGCGTGCGACGCGAACCCATTGCTGAATCTGTAGGAGCGAAAGAGACCGCCGCTAACAGGACTTTGACCCCCTTTCCCGTTCGAGGGTCGCTCCTACAGTATTCGCGTCGCTATGTGGAGCAACATGTATATGCACGTATATGCATATAAACGCACAGCAAATACGTACGTTTATATACATAAATACGTGCATACCTATATTGCTCCTCACACCATTCGCAGTACCAGTTTGCCTTATTTATTAATAAACCATCCAATAACTTTTTTATCGAGAATAATCGAAAAATTGATTTTGTTTTTTGAATACTATTAAACGTGGAAACTTCATTCTTACTGTGTCTATAGATATGATGAATACAGACATTTTGTAATCAACAGACTTTGGATACCACGCCCCCTTCGCCACCAATTTTCCAAAAACGTATTTCAAGTACTAGAGACTTGTGCTTCGGAATGTACACACATTTTGACCATATGATTACGCCCTGAAAATTTCATAAAGATTGTATATTTACTATTGCCCTACAGTGCAGCGCAACCCAAGTGCATTCGCTATTTACTGCGCAGTTATGCATGTGTTCGAGCATTCTCGACTACAGCTTTCTTACTTGTTACATAATCTTGTTATATGCCGTGAATGCTCGGCGAAGTTTTGTATAAAACGCCTATAATAACTGAAAAATGCAATGAATCTTCTAGCGCTGTCTGCGTCCGTAGAGACAGGATAATTATTGATGATTAAATTCGAGGAAAAATATATCATTCTTGTTTTCTACTAATTTCATGAAACCGGATTAAAAAAAAACATTTTTTTTTTTTTTATTTTAAAATTTGAATAAACTAACCTTTCATTGTCATTTAATTATAAAAACATATTATTATTGTTGAAAAACCAGGCCCGAAATAAGATCACAGTAGTTGTTATAGTTCATAGTCATAATATAAGACATATATTTTGATTTAAGCACGGCACAGCACATCGATCTACATAGCTCAAGAATCGCAACAAGACAGTCCGAGACGCAGCAACATTCAATGAATGTTAGTCAAATTCGTCAGACACAATGTTTCTAGACTATAGTCGCTACAGTCATCATGATGATCGATGTTGCTTTTGCATGTAAAATGAATTTCATAATGTTGAAAACTATTGATAAACATGGTGATGAAATTCAATATTTAACACACCTCCTCAAAAGACACATCGAAACAAAAGAAATTTAAATTACAAAAATTAATTTAATTGCACATGATTTCTTGACTTGATGTGGGGAGTAATTACAATAACATGGTCCAACATTCGTTGCGACGGATTGGGAAAACCCAGACAAAACCCAAATTAAAGAAAAATAAAACATTCAATTATAAAATAAGATAACACAAATTTAACATTCAATATGAATTTAAGAAACAAAAATAATGGGTTCCATACCAAAGGAAAAACTATAGGGAAAATTAAATATTCAAATATTTTTCGTCATCATATCCGCCAGCTGACCATCTGTAGAAATAAACTCAAAAAAAATTAGATTATTTGCAATTTGTTCCCGTGAAAAATGATATTTAATATCAATATGTTTCGTTCGTTTGTGGCATTCTCAAAGTTTGAACTCTTACATACGTTAATTTCCAATCAATCTTACCTTTCAGGTATTTTAGAACTCTTTTTAGGCATTGCCATAGTTCTTTGTATATCTGCTCATAATGCTCACTGATGTGCATGTAAACACCGCTGAATGTCTATCTCTTTTGTTAACATTATTCTCATGTTAGGTTCCGTTAATTGTAACGGACATTCTTTCGTTTATGCTTTAAGTCCATATTTCGGCTGCCTGCGCTGCAGCGTATATGACATGTATTTTCAGTCTCTAATAAACCTCTGAATCGAATAGGTATGGGCCCAGACAGCGGATAGTGAAAGCTGTGCTGGTGATTGGAAAAATCACATGTGTTAAACTTATTTGTGCAAAATGTGTTTGTAGGAGATTGAATTATTAATTTGAAGTTGGCGCCTAAAGAGGCAGACAGTGTTGTATAATACTTGAGACAATGTACAACACAGTAACAGGGTTGCTGTACAGACGGGAAAGTGTGGTGGTGTGTCGATGGACCGATATATCGCCAGTGCGACTCTGTTTTGTGGTGGTCGGTCGAGTGGTGGAAGCGTGGCTTCACTTTTTTCCGGTGATGGTGAACGACAGCGACACGCAATAACAGAAACGCGCTACACTTTTAAATCTGTGAATATGAGTGGCATCAGCGATGAAAATCGCGCTGCGACATCAGAAGTGGGATCTGCTCAGCCTCCCAATCTTGACATCACATCGCTTTTAGCGCAGAACGGGAGTCTCATGGAAATAATTAAAAAATTGATGACACCTGAAAGTTCTGTGGAGAAAAAAAAAACAAAACAAGTGACGCTCCCGAAATTCAACCCAGATGGCGATGGTGCGGACGCTTCGGCATGGTGCACTACGGTGGATTTGGTCATGGCGGACAACACGGTCGAAGGCAGCGAACTAGTGATGGCATTGAGCAAGGCTCTGGAAGGTAGCGCTTCGCAGTGGCTGTCACAAGTGTGCTACTCAGGAGCATAAGAAGCCCAAGCTTTTGAACCAGATGAAGTGCAACTTCTGCGGAAAGGTTGGCCACAAGTACACCGAATGTCGATCCAGACTGGAGAAGAGCAAGAACATGGGAAGGAATCACAATGGAGGCACTACGGCTGGACCAAAGGACCGGGCTGGCATAAGATGCTTCAAGTGCGACGAACCAGGACATTTCGCCTCATCTTGCTCCAAGGGCCGAGCTGGTGGAAGCGGCCAGGTTTATGAGAAGCGTGTGGACATTTGCACAATAGCTCCCCCGTCTGGAGTTATTAATCTGTCCGGTGAGTCTGTTCCGTTTTGCTTCGATTCTGGTGCAGAATGTTCCTTAGTGAAGGAGAGCAAAGCTGATAAATATTTTGAAATTGTATAGTGACTCCTTTATTGACGGAATTCCTAAGACACGGGTTACCACAGGGCAATTGGAGATTAGATTGATTGACCCGCAAAAGACAGTACAACGGCGCCCGTACAGACTAAGTGAAGATGAGAAAGACCGAGTGCGACAAAAAATTGATGAATTACTAAAAGCAAATGTCATACAGCCAAGTTGTTCTCCTTTCGCTAGTCCGATGATGTTGATTAAAAAGAAAAACGGTACTGATCGTCTTTGTGTGGACTATCGTATGCTAAATGATAACACCGTGGCAGACAAATATCCGTTGCCCCTTATTTCAGACCAGATTGCTAGACTTCGTGGTGCAAGATATTTCTCATGTGTTGATATGGCAAGTGGCTTTTATCAAATCCCTGTACATGTGGACTCAATAGAGCGAACAGCCTTTGTAACGCCTGAAGGGCAATATGAATTTTTGACAATGCCTTTCGGTCTTAAAAATGCACCGTCAGTGTTTCAGCGGGCTATAATCAAGGCTTTGGGAACATTAGCAAATACTATTGCTATTGTCTACATTGATGATGTTTTGATTGCAGCCGAAACTAAGGAAGAAGCATTGAGTCGTTTGCAGATCGTGTTGGAAGCTTTAATTAAAGCCGGTTTCTCGTTTAACATAAACAAATGCTCCTTTCTCAGAACAAGTATTGAGTATCTTGGGTTTGAAATTAGTGATGGAAAAATCAGGCCGAATGCGCGTAAAGTCCAAGCTTTGGTAGGGTTACCACCGCCACAATCCGTGACACAGTTAAGACAATTTATTGGGTTATCTTCATATTTCCGACAATTCGTCCCCAAATTCTCACAAATGTTAAAGCCTTTGTACCAACTCACGTCAAAGAATAATACGGAGTTCATTTGGAAATCAGAACATGAACAAATTCGGTTAAGAGTAATAAATATCCTAACGCAAGAACCAGTATTAATCATATTTGACCCAAAGCATGCACTAGAATTGCATACAGACGCAAGTGCAATAGGCTATGGAGCGATATTGTTACATAAGATAGATAATAACCCTCATGTTGTTGAGTATTACAGTAAATGCACTTCTCCTGCTGAATCTAGATATCATTCGTATGAATTAGAAACTCTAGCAGTAGTTAACGGTATTAAACATTTCCGTCATTATTTGCAGGGACGCAAATTCGTCGTTTACACAGACTGTAATTCTCTGAAATCTAGCCGTACTAAGTTGGATTTAACTCCCAGAGTACATAGATGGTGGGCATTTCTGCAATCCTTTGATTTTGATTTAGAGTACAGAAAAGGCGAACGAATGGCGCATGTTGATTGTTTGTCACGGAATCCAGTATCAGAGAAAATTAAAAATGCCATCAAAATACCAGAAATGCAAGTAAATTTGACAGAGGTGACTGATAATTGGTTGTTATCTGAACAACAGCGTGACCCGGAGTTATGTGACCTAATAACAAAATATAAAAACAATGAATTGCCAGATAGTCTAGGGAGGACTTATGAATTGCGAAAGGGAATATTGCATAGGAAGATTCAACGAAATGGAAGAACAAAATGTTTGCCGGTAATTCCGAGGGGCTTTAGATGGGCTGTAATAAATCACGTACACGAATCTATCATGCATCTCGGATGGGAAAAGACTTTAGATAAAGTATATAGTTACTATTGGTTCGAACATATGTCAAAGTATGTGCGTCAATTTGTGGACAATTGCATTACTTGTAAAATATCTAAGGCTCCTGTAGGAAAAGTGCAAGTGGAATTGCATCCAATTCCCAAGATAGAAATCCCGTGGCACACCATACATATTGATATAACTGGTAAATTAAGCGGGAAAAATGATTTGAAGGAATACGTAATCGTTCTAATAGATGCTTTTACAAAGTTTGTGTATTTTTACCATACTTTGAATTTAGATACCGAAAATTGTATCAAAGCAGTGAAATCAGTTGTATCAATATTTGGTTTACCCACTAGGATAATAGCAGATCAAGGTCGTTGTTTTGCAAGTTCAGGTTTTCGTGAATTCTGTTCCTCTCAAAGAATCAATTTACACTTAATTGCAACGGGGGCTTGTAGAGCCAATGGAAAAGTAGAACGTGTGATGAGCACACTGAAAAATATGCTAACTGCAGTTGAAACTAGTCAGAGATCATGGCAGGATGCGTTGGCAGAAGTTCAATTGGCTATGAATTGCACGGCAAATCGAGTGACTAAGTATAGTCCATTGGCATTGTTAATTGGTAAAGATGCAAGACCTTTTGGTTTGTTGCCAATAATTGAAGAAAATGATAACGATATAGATAGGGATAATATAAGAAAAGATGCTAAGAAAAACATGGATGAAAATGCACATTATGAAAAATGTAGATTTGATAAAAACAAAGCGAATATTGTTAAGCATAACTTGGGTGATCATGTGTTGCTTAAAAACGAAGAACGTCATCAAACTAAACTTGATCCAAAATTCAAGGGACCATTTGAAATAATTGAAGTATTAAAAGGGGATCGATACCTGTTAAAATCTTTAAGTAATAAGCGAACTTATAAATATTCACACGAATTCTTAAAAGCATTGCCAAATAATCAAAATACAGGAGACTTATATGAAGACTAATAGAATAATATAGAATAATGTGTAAGCTTAATAAATGAATTTGTGAGACTGCACTGTAACAGATGGACTTGTTATGGCGGGAGTCTAATGATATGAGACTGCACTGTAACAGATGGACTTGTTATGGCGGGAGTCTAATGATGTGAGACTGCACTGTAACAGATGGACTTGTTATGGCGGGAGTCTAATGATGTGAGACTGCACTGTAACAGATGGACTTGTTATGGCGGGAGTCTAATGATGTGAGACTGCACTGTAACAGATGGACTTGTTATGGCGGGAGTCTAATGATATGAGACTGCACTGTAACAGATGGACTTGTTATGGCGGGAGTCAGAATATGTGATGAAACTTTGTGAAAAGAAAACTGTAAAAGTCTGAAAAGTAATAAGTACGAAGAAAGAGAAAACGAATTGTACAATAAGCTTAATGGACTAAGCTAAAGATTGTGAACCTGTTATAAGGAAAAGAATGTGAAATACAAATGTGAAAAAAAAAAAGAGAAAATAAATGGAAATGTGACTATGTGTCCGAAATCACACAGGGACGTGTGACTGGTCAGGTAGGCCGTGTAGGAGATTGAATTATTAATTTGAAGTTGGCGCCTAAAGAGGCAGACAGTGTTGTATAATACTTGAGACAATGTACAACACAGTAACAGGGTTGCTGTACAGACGGGAAAGTGTGGTGGTGTGTCGATGGACCGATATATCGCCAGTGCGACTCTGTTTTGTGGTGGTCGGTCGAGTGGTGGAAGCGTGGCTTCACTTTTTTCCGGTGATGGTGAACGACAGCGACACGCAATAACAGAAACGCGCTACACTTTTAAATCTGTGAATATGAGTGGCATCAGCGATGAAAATCGCGCTGCGACATGTTCAATGTTTGCAATTGAGAAGCTAGATAGTGAAAACTATAGTGCGTGGTCAGTGCAGATGAAAAGTCAGTTAATTCATTCTGACTTGTGGTCGGTGACATGTGGCCGGTTATTGTAAAATGAGAACAATACAGTGGAACAGAAAGCTTTGTTTGATAGCAAAGATGAGAAGGCTCTAGCTAGCATTTTGTTGTCTGTAAAAGCGTCGCAGATAAACTGTATCAAGCACTGTCGAACCGCGATAGAAGCTTGGACAAAGTTGTCCGAGATCTACATGCCTTCGGGACCCCCGCGTAAAGTACAGTTACTAAAGCAATTGTTGTATATGAAAATGTCAACTACAGACAGTCTTCGTGAACATTATATATATAAAAATTATATGAAATACAAGTGCAGGTGGCTGATGAAATGCTTGTCGACGTTTTATATGTGAAAGACTTACAATGCAATTTTATATCTGTGTCAAAAGCAACTGAAAAAGGGTTAAAAGTAATTTTTGTGAAAAAACAAAGTGTTTGTGAAAGACGGTAACAATGACAATTGGCTAGTTGCAAAAAAACAACGATTTTTTATACCCTGAACCCATTGAAAATGGGAAATCAGGGTATAATGGTTTTGTTAAAATGTATGTAACATGCAGAAGGAGGCGTGGCAGACCCCAGCTAGGTGCCAGGTGAAAAACTTGATGCTGAGGAGGAGCAAGTGACAGGAAGAAGAGGTCCAGGGAGACCACGAATTGTTTGCACTGGGCATTCAGATAGTCCACGAAAAGAGTATGACAGCCTGGAAAACATTAAGACATGGAGTCTGGTCTATCTTCCTACAGGCGAAAAGGTTATTGGTTGTAAATGGGTTTTTACCACCAAGCGTATGGAAACGTTCTCTCCAGTTGCACGTTACTCCTCAATCAGATTGTTGATTGCGTAAGCTGTCGTGTATATGCGACAACCAGACGGTTTTATCGACGCTGGTTATCCCAAGCGCGTACTGAAGCTGAAGAAGTCGTTGTACGGCTTGAAACAGAGCGGTCGGGAGTGGAATCAAAAGCTGGAGAGCACTCTTTTGGAGATTGATTTCGTTCCATGTGCTAGTGAACCATGCATTTATACAAACAAAATCAAAGGGTGTTTAAATATTATTGTTGTATATGTTGACGATTTCAAACAAATTCTATGTGGTCGATGGTGCTGAGCTGCACTACTTTTTGGGAATGGAGATTGAGCGAAACGGAAAGACAGGTAGTGTCTCCATAGGCCATAAGCACTACATTGAAGACCTGCTGAAGGATTACGGCATGCAAGAGTGCAAGCCAAGCGCGACTCCGTTGGAAATTGGTTTCCAGACGAAGTGCGAGAATGTTGACTGCGGTCACATGGATAAAACACGCTATCAATCGCTCATTGGTTCGCTATTGTAATTGACGTTGACTACACGGCCAGATATAATACAGATATATTGTGGCTAAGCTTGTGCAGAGAAATGCAGATCCGCACAAGGAGCATGAGGTTGCAGCCAAGCGGGTATTGAGATATCTAAAGGGTACCTCAGATTTGAGACTACACTATAACAAAACGGGTGTGCCTATGCACTGGTTTGTTGATGCAGACTGGGCTGGCGACAGTGACGTTCGGAAGTCAATTACGGGTTGGTCATTCTACCTTGCTGGAGCCGCAGTCTCTTGGGAGTCAAAGAAGCAGAATTTGGTTGCTCTCAGTAGCACAGAGGCCACGTACGTGGCACTTTCTACGGCAGCCAAGGAGGCGGAAAATTGATCAACAAATTGGCAAAGGTGCTGATTTATAGCGATAATCAGAGCGCACATTGCCTTGCTAAAGATGAAAAATTTCATTCGCGTAGCAAGCACATTGAAATAAAGTACCATTTTGTAAGGGAAATGTACGATAATAATGTAATAGAGATATAATACATTCCCACAGATGAAATGATATCAGATGTATTAACGAAGAATTTATGTAAAGTTAAACATGAGAAATTTACAGGAATGTTAAGATTAAAATGAAAGATTTTTGTAAAGTAGACATCGCGATTAGGAGGAGTGTTAAAATGATGTATGTAAACACCGCTGAATGTCTATCTCTTTTTTTTAAGTTCATATTTCGGCTGCCTGCGCTGCAGCGTATATGCTTATGTATTTTCAGTCTCTAATAAACCTCTGAATAGAATACTATCTCCACTCTTATCTAATTTAGTTCCAATAAAAATTTTTATTTCTTTTAAATCAGCCATCCAAAATTTGCTCTTTAAATATGAAATATGATGGTAAAATTAGAAATAGTTCTTCGTTGCTATAATTATGTCGCTTACATAAAAAGTACATAAATATTTTTCAAATTGTTTCCGTTATTAATTATGTATATACAACTGTCAACTTCAAAGCTTACAAATCCAATTTCTTTCAGTGCTTTTTCAAACACCTGAAACGAACATCTAGCTGCTTGCATTACTCCATAAAGAGCTTTATTTACTTTACATACTTTATCAGTTCCATATGATAGGCCTTGAGGAACAAGCATATAAATTTCCTCTTTTAGTTCTCCATTTAAAAATGCGATCTTAACTTAATGTGGTGAACTTTTTAATTAAATTGATTTGACAGAAATAGTATAAAACGCAAGCTAAATATTCGTGCTACTGGAGCAAATGTGTCCTCATAATCAAGCATGTATTCCTGTGTAAAACCTTGAGCTACAAGTCTCGCCTTATTTTTGGTTTGACTTCCAAATTCATCATGCTTTATCGATAAAACCCACTTACTATCGACTAATTATTATTTTCTGGTTTATTTACAATAGTCCATGTTTCATTTTGAAAATGAGACTCCAGCTCTTCTTTTATAACTTTTTGCAAGTCTGTCAGCTCTATTCGTGATTCAATGATATGGGAACATTCATTAAACAGCTGTTTAAAAGTTTTTAAGACGTCGCTGTTCATTAACCTTTCACTTCGTCTAACAACACATTGCTTACCAATGGATTCCACACCAACACATGGTGTTTCAAGAGAATTTCTAGACTGATGATCTGATACACATATCAGCATTTTCCTACGTAATCTCATTACGGATGCCACATTCAACAAATCTGAATTGTCACAATCCTTACTCTCATTAAGGATTTATCATTATTGTTATTATGTTGACCGCTAAAGAAAATACTCTTGCAAGAAGTTGCAATGCTAACTTAGATAATAACGGATAGCAATTTTCTTAATGGGTTCGAAATCCTCAGTTAAAGTAACTCTTTCACCAGAATAACTTTCAAATTCTTCTGGGAGAGATTTAAAATTGTTATTGGCCTGAGCTAATTTGAGCTGATTTGAAAAACGAACATAATTGTTCATTTGTTTAATGCAAAAGCTTTTAATTTCTAATAAATCTTCATGTTCCATTTTTGTTGCTGGAGGATATAAAAAACAAGTAAGAAAGCTCTAGTCGAGACTGCTCGACTACGAGATTCCCTGAACCCTGCAAGCAACTGATATTTCAATAATAATTAGCAAACACACACGCACACACACACGCATCCATACAAATACACGCACACACACACGCATACAAACAAACACACGCACACACATACACATACAAACAAAGACACGCATACACACACACACTCACATATACAGGGGATTGCGCTTGGGTTGCGCTGCAGTGTTGGCAATATTATGAGAATTTATTTGTTGAATAATTTAATTTCTAGACGTACGATCGTAATGAAACTTTCAGAACGTAATCATGATGTTCAAATGTATGTGTATACCGAAGCACAAGTCTCTAGTATTTGATATACGACTTTTACAAAGATGAGGGTGAGGGGGTGGATTTAGGGGGGGGGGGGGGGGGGGGTAAATTTTAACAAAAATCGAAATCGTATAAAATACATCTTTATATACATTTTAAATTTGGAGACTCTAGCTTGAAAGATGTAGGAGATATAATTTTCTAAGTGATCTTCGATAAGGTTTTTTATCGATAAAAAAATATCGGAATAAGTTATCGTTTTTTAGTGATAAACTCGATATGCGCGCGATATATACGGACATTTTAAAAAAAAGTTGAAGTCTCTAGCTCTTATATCTTCTGAGATCGACGCGTTCATACATACGGACGGACGGACGGACGGACAGACAGACAGACAGGCGGACAGGGCCAAATCGACTCAGCTCGTCGTGCTGATCAAGAATATATATACTTTGTGGGGTCTGCCACGCCTCCTTCTGCCTGTTACATACAATTCAACAAAACCATTATACCCTGATTTCCCATTTTCAATGGGTTCAGGGTATAAAAAGCCGCCAAATACTTAAATTTTATTTCCAAATCGTGTTCACATTTACTAATATTCTTGATTTAAGAACAGATATGGACGAAACATCTTCAGCATTTGGCGCACAAAGAAACTTTATTATGGCTATTGAGGGTAAAACATAGCACAGTGAAGGAGAGCTACACGATTGTAATTCCTTAAATATTCTCTCAAAATCTTCAAGTAATAATATTTTTAAAGTGGATATATTTACCTCCCTTTGTGTGACCTCCCTCTGTCTCACTCAATATATTAATAATTGCTGACCAGTTACTCACTATTGAATTGACCATATTGTAATGATGTGCTTAATTTGTGCTGCAAACTTGCCTTTTTAAAATATTGAACTATATTTTTGCAGGCGTGTAATATGTCTTTAAGCTTACATGCTTCGTCAAATTATTTTTCTAAAACATTTGAAAATAAATGACTACTACAATTTAATCTAATATTGTTTGCCAAAGCTTTTTTTACATTGGTGCCCCTATCTGTCACGAATTTAATGTTGTAAATAGATTTCAAATTTTTTAAAATATTTTTCCCTGTTCTCTTTTTAAAGTAGCACCGATTTTCACAAAAAATTCCACCAGGCTGCGAAAACCAATCCCGTTCACTGCAGAAAAAGGCCGACAATCTTGAACTACCCATTCCAGACACTTCTTTGTTGCCGTGATTTTGTCCAAGTTTGAAACTTTTTTTGGTTAGGTTGGCTGTCGTAATGAGAGACAACATTTGTGCCGCGACAAATTTGATGTCCTGGCTTGTGGCTTCCGTGCTTGTGATGTAGATTGATAATACTGTGCCTGTTCTTTAATATCTTCTAAATTCTGTGAACTGTATGTTTCTAATCCTGTTATTTTCTCTAATTGTCTCCTTAAACTATCACTAATTTCCCCTTTTTGCGCTATTCCGAGTAACATTACGCTTGGCAATTGCTGGGTGCTACAATGTTGAATGTTATTCAAAACGTATTCCACTTTTTCAATTATCGTATCCCAATACTGTCCATTTTCAACTTCTATTAGTTTAGCTATCATCGGACCATTTGCTTGTGGCGATCCTGTTGCAATCCTAATATGCTTTACCTTTGCTTCTTCTAAAAATTGGTCAAATTCCGTTGACGTAAAAAAAACTTCCTCTATCCGATACAATACATTCTGGCTTACTGTATGTTCTAAAATATTCTCCCAACGCCTTTACTACTTCCTTAGTGCTTGTTGTTTTAGTAGTGAATAATCTGACAAACTTTGTAAACCCGTCTACTACTGCAAGAATGTATTTCTTCGATCTGCCGATCCGTAATGGTCAATATGAATTATTTGGAAAGGTTTATTTCCCTTTAGAATGCTATGCAGTAACCCTTCTGCTTTGCCCGTTTTAGGCGAGAATGCTACGCATTTCAAACAATTCAATATGTTCTAAAATTTTATTTTTATACCCTGAACCCATTGAAAATGGGAAATCAGGGTATAATGGTTTTGTTAAAATGTATGTAACAGGCAGAAGGAGGCGTGGCAGACCCCACAAAGTATATATATTCTTGGTCAGGAGTTGATTCGATTTGGCCCTGTCCGTCTGTCTGTCTGTCCGTCCGTCCGTCCGTCCGTCTGTCCGTATGTATGAACGCGTCGATCTCAGAAGATATAAGAGCTAGAGACTTCAACTTTTTTTTAAAATGTCCGTATATATCGCGCGCATATCGAGTTTATCACTAAAAAACGATAACTTATTCCGATATTTTTTTATCGATAAAAAACCTTATCGAAGATCAGTTAAAAAATTATATCTCCCACATCTTTAAAGCCAGAGTGTCGAAATTTTAAATATATATTAAGACGCATTTTATACAATTTCGGTTTTTATTAAAATTTACTCCCCACCCTTATATCCACCCCCTCACCCTCATCTTTGTAAAACTCGTATATCCAATACTAGAGACTTGTGCTTTGGTATACACATACATTTACACATTATGATTATGTTCTGAAAGTTTCATTACGATCGTAAGTCTAGAAATTAAATTATTCAACAAATAAGTTCTGATTATATTGCCAACACTGCAGCGTAACCCAAGCGCAATCGCCTGTATATGTGCGCGTGTGTGTGTGTGCTTGTGTGTGTTTGCTGCCTGTGTGTGTGTGTGCTTGTGTTTGTTTGTTTGCGTATGTGTGTGTGCGTGTGTATGTGCGAATTATTATTAAAATATCAGTTGCTCGAAGGGTTCAGGGGATCTCCTAGTCGAGCAGTCTCGACTAGAGCTTTCTTACTTGTTATACCCTGAACCCATTGAAAATGGGAAATCAGGGTATAATGGTTTTGTTAAAAGTATGTAACAGGCAGAAGGAGGCGTGGCAGACCCCACAAAGTATATATATTCTTGATCAGGGCGACAAGCTGAGTCGATTTGGCCCTGTCCGTCTGTCTGTCCGTCCGTCCGTCCGTCCGTCCGTCCGTCCGTCCGTCCGTATGTATGAACGCGTCGATCTCAGAAGATATAAGAGCTAGAGACTTCAACTTTTTTTTAAAATGTCCGTATATATCACGCGCATATCGAGTTTATCACTAAAAAACGATAACTCATTCCGATACTTTTTTATCGATAAAAACCCTTATCGAAGATCACTTAGAAAATTATATCTCCTACATCTTTCAAGCTAGAGTCTCCAAATTTAAAATGTATATAAAGATGTATTTTATACGATTTCGATTTTTGTTAAAATTTACCCCCCCCCCCTAAATCCACCCCCTCACCCTCATCTTTGTAAAAGTCGTATATCAAATACTAGAGACTTGTGATTCGGTATACACATACATTTTAACATCATGATTACGTTCTGAAAGTTTCATTATGATCGTACGTCTAGAAATTAAATTATTCAACAAATAAGTATCATTATATTGCCAACACTGCAGCGCAACCCAAGCGCAATCGCTTGTATATGCGAGTGTGTGTGTGTGCGTGTGTGTTTTCTAATTATTATTGAAATATCAGTTGCTTGTAGGGTTCAGGGGATCTCGTAGTCGAGCAGTCTCGACTAGAGCTTTCTTTCTTGTTCATATTGGGGAACCAATATTATTTACTTATTGCATTAAGCATCTTGTCCCTTCCAATGTGCCTTAATTCATCGTTATATTTGTACAATACATGTTCTTCCATATTTTCTGGTACATTTCTACCATTTCTCATTTCAAATAATTTGTGCTCTTGTTTCTCTAACAATTTTCTAATTTCTTGTAACTTTGCATCTTTTGTTTGGCAAATAATTAAATTAGTCTAAAACTATTTGCTTCTGTTACCATAATGGTATTATTGTATCTACTTAATGCATCCACATACTGCCCTGTGCACTAATTTGTAATCAAACTCTTGCATTTCCAATGCCCATCTTGCAATTCTAGGTTAAGATCTATTTTATTTAATGTTAAAGTTAGAGAATTGCAATCCGTTACTATTTTAAATTTCCTGCCTTGCAAATATATTCTAAATCTCCTAAGTGCACTAAAAATGGCTAAGGTTTCCAGCTCGAAACTATGATATTTTGCTTCCGTTTCTGTCGTTCGCTTTGAAAAATAAAATACAGGATGCAGCTTTCCGTCTTCTTTTTTTTGTAAAAACACTGCTCCAAATCTGGCATCACACTGCACTGCCTGAACTTTATTAGGTGTGGGGAAATTTATTACCGCTTCTAATCCCTTATCATCTGCTTTAATGCCATCTTCTGATATTACAAATCCCAAATATTTAACCTTGCTCTGCAAAAATTCGCATTTTCCAGCCTTAACTCTAATTTGTTCTCTACTAATCGTATTTAAAACCTCTTCCAGTATCTTGAGATGCTCGGACACATTTTCGCTGGCAATCATTATATCATCCATATATACGATTACCTTGCTTTCCTTTATTAAATCTGCAAATACATCATTAACGAATCTTTGAAAAATTTGCGGAGCAGTTTTTAGTCCCATAGGCATTCTCAAGAACTCAAACTGTCCTAACGGCGTAACAAACTGTGAGGAGCAATATAGGTATGCACGTATTAATGTATATGAACGTACGTATTTGCTGTGCGTTTATATGCATATACGTGCATATATATGTTGCTCCACACAGCGACGCGAATACTGTAGGAGCGACCCTCGCACTGGAAAGGGGGTCAAAGTCCTGTTAGAGGCGGTCTCTTTCGCTCCTACAGATTCAGCAATGGGTTCGCGTCGCACGCACGACGATCATCGGGGACCGTTAGCCGAGGTGCCGTTCGTGCCGGGTGATAGTAGTGATCACTTTCACTCGCAGGGCACCAACGGTACTTCGGCCAATGGGAGGCGGTCACGCAATTTGGCGGGCGAGTGGCGTCACCCGAATCACGCCACTTTACCGTTGCTGTGGAGCCGAGGTGCCGTTCGTGCCGGGTGATAGTAGTGATCACTTTCACTCGCAGGGCACCAACGGTACTTCGGCCAATGGGAGGCTGCCACGCAATTTGGCGGGAAAGTGGCGTCACCCGGATCACGCCACTTTACCGTTTGTATGGGCACGAGCGGCTGAAAGGCCCCGCTCCAGAGCCGAACGGGCCCCGTTATCACCCGAAGCAGGGCCTGTGGCTGGGCTATATAAGGCCACCGGCGGCTCCATACGAGGCTTAAAGTGTTTGAGAGGCTTGAAATGGTGGAGAGTTTTGAGAAAAGTGAGAGGCTTGAGAAAAGTTTGGTGATTAAAGTGATTAGTGAAAGTCAACGCGAGTGGTGAATCAGGACTCCCAGGACTTCAAAGGACAGCAAGGACATCGTGGGAACAGCAAGGACATCGTGGGAACAGCAAGGACATCCAGTGGGAATCCTTGCGACAACAAAAGAGGCAATCAGCAGCATCAGCGGCACCGATCAGGACATCGGTGCATATCAGCGGCTTAAGCGAGGCCTGCACATCTGAGTAAGTTCGCGTAGCCGTGCGCAAGAGAAGTGTTTGTGAGCGAAAACGAAGCTAGTGTTGTGCTGTGAGCGAGTGGGATAGTAGGCGAGGCCTGCATATCTGAGCGAACCGCCAGAGTTTTGTTCAGACCGAAGTCCTGGCGTTTCCCGAATCGTCCCGGTAAACTAGCGTGTTTTAGCACAATACTCTCGCAGCCGGAGTGCGTTGAACCAGCGCTCGGTAGGTGTGCTTCGCTAAAGCCAACCAGCGAGCCAGCATAACTTTAAGTGACGTGTACATTTTAAACTTAGTCAAGAGAATATATTTACGCTATAAAACCTAAAATCACAAGTGACTAATTATTATCGCAGGGGCTTCAACAAATAAATTTGTTGGCACGAATCCACAGTCAGCTGAAACTAGCCCAGCTTAGACTCGGGATAAACCGAAGGTTCGTTACAAAACGATGTGTATTTTACGGACTCTTTCTCTACTGGATTTCACTGGCTTTTCAGCAGCTACATATGCCACTTTCAGCAATCTAATTAGTTTTTCTCGTACATCATAACCATATTAATTTGAAGCATGCTGTATTCAAAAATGCTTTTGCTATTAATATCCATTGAATTTTGTAAACACTGTTTTGAACTATAGTTCTCTTTGCCTAATAATTTTTCTTCTAACTCTTTATTATCTGACCATTTAGCTAACAGCTTCTCTTCTAAGTCTTTATTTTCTAACAATTTATCTAAAAATGTCTCTTCTAATTCTTTATTTTCTAACATTTTATCAATGATATGTTTCCTAACGATGTATTTTCTAACAATTTATTCTCTAACGTACTTAATTTTCCTTTTTCCGCATCAACGTTTTTTCTAAGTTTTGTTATAATAGGCTTCGATTCGACCAACGTGCTGGCTGTTCTTTCCACTGAAATCATTCTCAGAGCGTTAGAGTCAACGTACAAATTACAAGCATCCATGAAATCCCTTTCAACTATTAACCAAAAATATATTTTTTTAAACTTCTTGAAAACATGAACAAATGGTTTTCCATTAACATTCAACTGGCTTTCATTTAGCCTACATGAAATACACGACTTTTTAATAAATGAAATGGGACTCCCTGAATCTATGAGGTATTCTGCAATAATTGACATTTTATCTTTGGTCTTAAAATATATATTGATCTTACGAAATTGTTTCCAATATCATCCTTCCTCTTCGTGCATTGTGTCCCCATATGGTTCTTAGCGCCGCAGTGGTAGCATGTACCCTTCTCCCTCTTGGGCTTCTGATAATCTCTTGCCCAATGACCCTTATATTTGCAGTTAAAGCAACGCATCTCCTTCATTGCATTATCGAGCCCTGGTCCCACTGCTGTTGTCCCTTTTCCTCCAGTAGATCGTTGCCGTGGCAGACGCACCTCTGCAAAAGCCCTTACCAATTTTCTGGGGTCTTCAAAGTACTGTGTCTGGCCTGCGCGCGTAAAATTGAACTTGGGATTCCTTCAATGAGACCAACCAGTAGCTCGTCTACGTCTAAATGGATTTCCTTTGCTAAACGTGTTTTTTCTTCATAATACAGGGAAAACTTCTCGTCAACATTCCATATACGTGCCCCAAACTTGAGACGCATTTCGGCCTTCGATATCTTGCTTTCGAAAGCTGCTGCCAATCCATCCAGTAGTGTGCCCAACGGTTGTACAATCTTCGATGGATCCTCATGTATCCACTGCATGGCTTTCCCTTTTAATTTAGCCATGCACAGCAGCTTTTTTTTGCATGTCCGTTAGCTGAGCTACATTATTCAATTGCGCTATCCAGTTGCTAATAGCGCGTTCCCCGAATTCAGCTTCTGCATCGACGCCATTTGTGTTAATTTCGTCACGCTTGCTGTTTCCGTCTCTGTCTAATTGTCGTGTGTGAAAATTTTTTAGCTGCTTCTTCGCTGCGTTGATCTGCTCGCTTAGCTCTCGCAAAACTTCTTCGTTCGTGTCTATTTCCTCTTGTTGGATTTGAAATCTCTGAGATACTCCAGTTTGAGCTGACTCGTCCTCACTCTGTTCCTATTCGGAAGCGCTGCCGCGCAAATTTGCGGGCACGCCATTGAGGCGAGCGACAAGTTCAGTCTTGCACCCTTGGGTCGACAAGCCCAATGCAGCACAGATACTTCGTCTATGCTTAGATTCATTTTGTTTAACTTGAAAATTTTTGTACTTTACTTTCTGAGATTGTAGTAGGCCTTAAATATAATTTCTTTATTTCTTAATCTCATAATTTCTTAATCTCCTAATTTCACACACGTCTTCTCGCGTTCACAATACAGCTTAAAATATATCGATCTACCTCTTTTTCTTCTATTACTCGAAATGGCACATCACATATCGACAACCTCCCCAGCCACCGATATGGTTAACTATCGATAGATGTGTATCTATCGATGGTTAACCTTAGTGCTGTTACCTTAAATCACTGACCAAACAACACATAGACTAGACATGTAGTACAAAAATCTGCCTTCTAAGGCCTATCAATTTTGTATTTGCTCGGCTCTTCACTTGCATGTGAGCATAAACAGCAGCTCACAAAAATTAAATTTTTGGCGTTCGACTGCCGTTTCTTCCCTTCCGTGGTAAGAGTATACTTAACTCTTCAAACGGTTCGCCAACCTTGTACAAAATATTTGCGTTTTCGTTATTATTTGTGAGAAGGGTATGCAAGCATTGGTCCTCCTAATGAAAAAGTTTTCGCGACGAGCGTGCACACGCACGCTACAGTCCCTTGCTACATGTATGACCATTAGTATGCCTGTGTGCGTGCGAAGGCCTTGCTGCCTGTAGCAATTTTAGGCCCTAGCATTTGAATTTGGTCGATCATGAGGAGTGCTCGCATACATATGTAAGTACATATGTATATACATATGTCTATACATTTGATTGTATGTACGCATGGGCTGAGAAGCTAACATAATTGTATGGGAGATCACTTGTAGAAGCATTTTGTATGCCTGTGGGCTTTTACATGTGCGTCTGTGTATGTGCATGTGTATGCATGAGACAAAAACTTTGGCGTGGGCCTACCTAAACTTAGAATTAGTTGACCGATTTAGGGTTCGAATTGAAGAGGCGCGCTTGTATTTAACTACCATTTATTATACTCATTCACGAAGTGAATTATTATACTCATTCACGAAGTGAATTAGTATATTGGTTTTGTGCAATGTCCGTCTTGCTGTCCGTCCGTCTGTCCGTCTGTCCGTATGAACGCAGTTCATTTCGCCGCTATTGAAGCTAGAGACTTGAAATTTGGAACACATACTCGTGTATAACTCCGATTTATAAAGTGTTAAAATTTTCCCGATCCGCCCACTAGGGGCGTGGCAAATCGGAAAATGCATTTTCCGATATACCAGAAATCATGTTAGTTGAAGAGCTAGAAAGTTGAAATTTGGTATGTAGATCCGCGTTGACCCCCCAAGTCCAAAAAGCTATAGTGGATATATCTACGCCCATTGGGGGCGTGGCAAATCAGATAAAACTATATCTCCTAAAGTTCTAAAGCTAGAACGTTGAAAAATCGCACGTGAGCTAATGCTATAATTCTATAATGACTGATGAAAAAATTTTATGTCTACGCAAATCGGACGTGAAGATATAGTGATTTTTCAAATTTGGCTATATTTTAGGCATTATTGATGCTACAGACTTGAAATTTTGTATATATACGCGAGTTGACCTCCCAAGTCCAACAAGCTATAGTGGATATATGTCCGCCCAAAAGGCGTGGCAAACCGCAAAACTTTATATATCCTAGAAGCTTCAAATTGTTGATAGTTGGATAGTTGAGTTACTGGTAACCTCCTCTATCGATGCCCCAAAAATAATTGTCACGCCTTTTTGATGGCGTGGTATATCGAAAAATACCCTGTAATTTTCACATATTTTGACCGTAAGCATTCAAATTTCGCATTTACGTTACCGTTAGCTCTTTCTAAGAACTGGCCAAAAATGAGGTGTCTACGGCCACTAGGGGCGTGGCAATCGGCATTTGTATTATCGAATTGCGACATTTATATGCTTGAGCTGTCTATGTATGTACATGTATATACAAATAGGCTTAATAGGCATTAATAACACGGAAGGAAACATTTTTAAAAAATTTTAAAATAAAATTTAAATATTTAAAAAATATAAAAGAAGCTAAAATAACAAAATTTGCAATTTACAAAAAAGAGTTTTTCGCGGGATTTGAACTTGCACCCAAGTCATGTTTGTCAAAAACAAATTGAACCGGCGCCTTTGCTGACAGCGCCATCACCTACTGTCAATGATTGTAATTAAAATGAAATCCAAAAATAAGATTCTTGTTATGAGAGTAGCGGATGGTAAATTCAAGAACAAAGCAAAAACAAATCAGTCTCATTTCAACGCTAGAGTATGCATTTATGTGTACATACATACACACATACAAATGTGCGCGTGCATAAGAAACGCTGGAATGCTTGATGCTACATACATATGCGTGCAGACATATGTACATACATATGCATGTATAAATGCGTACATACATATATAAGGGCTATTTAAGAAGAAACAAATTTAAACTTATAAAATTTTTCAATTAGAAAAAAAAATAAAATAAGTATCTATTTTATAAAAAACGAAATATGTATGAAAAAAATACACAACATTGAAGGGGCTTTCAACCTCCGCCGCTGTAACATAACTTGCGACGGCTCTATCACCCATGCTATCGTTTTGCTTGACAATCTGGTAGCGAAAATACAATAAGCTAATAACAGAGCGTCATCTGACAAAACTACAATAACAGCTAGAAAATCCAGAAATCAATCGCGATTCTTAAAATGCAAACGCTTAAGAATCTGCAATAGGTGTGACCGAAAGCTATTAACGAAAACTACCATACGTTTGTACTCAAAAAGTGCACGATCAATATAATAATTATCGATTACTCGATAAAAATTACCAAAAGCTACAATATAATCAAAAAGCATAATAGTTTTGTACTAAATTTTTTTTAAAGCCAAATTAAATTAAATTTACAAAGGGACTGTGAATGAGTATTCCGCAGTCGGTAGCGCCCGACTGCAACATTCTTACTTGTTTTGTATATATGATGGTGTGCTTGCCTATCGAAGTCATCAATTCATAAAAACAATTATTTAAAATAGGAATTTGTTTAATATTATTTAATTAATTTAATAAAATATATAAAAAAATATATGTGTACATATATAAAAACAAGTAAGAAAACTCTAGTCGAGACTGCTCGACTAGGAGATACCCTGAACCCTCCAATGATGGTGAGGTGTGAATTTAGGGGTGGGGGGTAAATTTAAACAAAAATCGAAATTATATAAAATACACATAAGTCTACATTTAAAAATTTAGAAGCTCTAGCTCTAAAGGTGTAGAAGATATAATTAAAAAACTAGCTTTCGATAAGGTTTTTAATCGATAGTAACATATAGGGAGTTGTTATCGATTTTTAGTGATAAACTCGATATATATACACGGACCGAGGGAAAAAAGTTCAAGTCTCTAGCTCTTATATCTTCTGAGATCGACGCGTTCATACATACGGACAGACGGACGGACGGACGGACGGGCGGACAGACAGACAGACGGACAGGGCCAAATCGACTCAGCTTTGTGGGGTCTGCCACGCCTCCTTCTGCCTCTTACATACATTTCAACAAAACCATTATACCTTGATACCCCATTTTCAATGGGTTGAGGGTATAATAAAAACAAATTTAATTGAATATGACTAACAAGATAATTCAAAGATAACAAAGATAATTCAATAAATATATATTTCTATACATATTTATATGTATGGCAAATACATATAAAGCGGGACTACAACGGACGATTGGCGAACATACTGTAAGTGTGTGTGCATGCTTGTCGCGAAAATGTATTCTTTATGTGTACAACAGGCAGAAAGAGCTTCGCATACTGTCATACATTTGGTCGTACATATACTAAATGTGAAAGTGTGTGTGTGCATGCTCGTCGTGAAATCATATTCTTTGTGTGCATCAAAACTTGTATACCCTTCCCACAAATAATCATTGAAACCCTTACAGCTTGCTTGCATGGGCGTGGCAAACGCTTATAAAATTTTGGTGTACTCTTCACTCAAAAGGGGGATCGTCGTGAATAAATTTTAATTGTTGTGCGATGTTGAGCTTGATGATTTGAGAGCCCTTAGAGAGAAAGAGAGAGAAGAGTGTGTGAGAGAGAGTAGGACAAAACCCGCAAAGCGCATAGAACGGGACAATTTCGTTTGAGTTTTTTGCAGAGCACTGTTTTCGTCGTGCTAACTTGTTTCTATGTATATTATCGTAGCCCGAATCTAAATATATATACATATGTACATACATATACTTTGTGGCACTGTGACCGGCGAGTAACTCATTCACATAAATATGTATGTATATGTATGTATGTGTGTAGTATAGTAACTGGCAGGTAAGTCGCGCTTATATTTAAGCATCTGATTTCATTTCAATGATCGTGGGCTTGCCCATCAGAATGAATTTTAAAAAATTTTAGTTAGTCAGCTACCTACATACAAGCGCGCCTCTTCAATTCGATCCCTAAATCGGTCAACTAATTCTAAGCATACACATGCACATACACACACGCACATGTAAAGGCCCACAGGCATACAAATGCTTCTACAAGTGATCTCCCATAATTGTTAGCTTCTCAGCCCATGCGTACATACAATCAAATGCATAGACATATATGTATATACATATGTACTTACATATGTATGCGAGCACTCCTCAAGATCGACAAAATTCAAATGCTAGGGCCTAAAATTGCTACAGGCAGCAAGGCCTTCGCACGCACACAGGCATACTAATGGTCATACATGTAGCAAGGGACTGTAGTGTGCGTGTGCACGCTCGTCGCGAAAACTTGTTCATTAGGAGCACCAACGCTTTCATACCCTTCTCACAAATAATAACGAAAACGCAAATATTTTGTACAAGGTTGGCGAACGGTTTGAAGAGTTAGGTATAGTCTTACCACGGAAGGGAAGAAACGGCAGTCGAACGCCAAAAATTTCAATTTTTGTGAGCTGCTGCTTGTGCTCACATGCTGACATACATATGTATACATATTTGAGAGAGCAGAGAGTAGGGAGAGCGAGAGAGCAACAACAAAAATTGATCACAGAGGCATCTTTTATTCAACATTTGACCGTCTCGGTCGAGCGCATGAAGCGGAATGATTGTGCACCCGTGTATTTTCGTAGCTTGAACCTAAAAGTGAAGAGCCGGTGTTGAAAAACTTTGTACTACATGTCTAGTCTATGGTTGTCTGGTCAGTGGTATAACGCTACTCCATTATACATAAACCAAGTACAAGATTTATTGAACTCTTTAAAATCTAAATAATTTCATCAGTTGCATTTCTAAAACCCAATAAAATAAATTTACAGTCAGTGAACTTTCAAATTCAAAGAAATGGTAAAACTTAAAGTCACAACAGGAAATGCAACGTTTCCAAATTAATACACATGCCAACTAATGAAGATCATCCCAATTAATTTAAAGTCAGTGAACTTTTAAATTCAAAGAAATGTTAAAACTTAAACTCATAACCTGAAATGCAACCGTCTCCATAATAATTCACATGTCAATGTAGGTTATAAAACACATAGTAGGTATCGAATAATTTTAATCAGCAATTATGTAAGCCCATTTTATAAGTTTAAATTACAGAATTAAAATAAAGAAAGGGCAGTCGATTCTCGCCACTGAACACTACTAGTGTTTTCATTTACCAAAACCTATTTTTTTATTACCCGCATCTACCGTATACAAAATTCCCGTCCTATCATGAAGGCGACTTCAAATTTTTTTTAAATGTCCATAAAAAAAATATATAATTCAATAAAAAATAATTTTATTTTAATTTTATAATTTTAAAGTGAATTAATTTGTTATTTAAATTTATTATATTGCTAATTCAATCGTTTTCAGGGAAAGGGGCGTACAAAAACGTAGTTAACAAGCTCGATTCTTTTGTATGAGTAGTAGTTTTTATGCGCTGAATAATAAATTTCGTAGGTAATGCACGTACGTAATGCAATATTTCAACCGACCTCATTCAGGCCATCGCCACTGTGTTAATGCGTAGATCGACCTTTTTTCTCTTACAGTAAATTCCAGTGGCGACGGTCAGTCGAAAAATTGCATTAGATACGAGAAAAAAAATGTATTATATATATATATTCTTTATATTCATATATTCATGATAAAATAAAAAATGAAATGTTTTTCTTCGTTAGTCTAAGAAAGTGTCTGATCGTATTGCGGATATGGAAGGTCCATTACTAAGGGAACTTAATGAAGGTATTGCGATATTTGTTCAAGAGTTTGATGAATTTAATCGAAACTTTGAAGCGAATGGGCCAATGATAGAAGGAATATCTGCAAAAGAAGCTAGTGAACGGGTATTTATATTTCAAAATCGCTTTGATGAACTTTGGCGTAAATTTGAAATGTACAGCAGTGGAGAAAAACTTTTTGGTTTACCAATAACTGATTACCCTTTATTGCATCAACGAAAAAGAGAATTCAATTATTTGAACCGGCTATATTCCTTATATATCCAAGTTCTAAAATCAATTTCAGATTATTATGAAATGCCGTGGTCAGATGTTGACATTGAAAAAATTAGCATTGAGCTTGCTGACTTTCAGTTACGTTGTCGAAAGCTTCCTAAAGGTATGCAATCCTGGCCAGCTTATATTGACCTGAAAACAAAAATAGATGACTTTAATGAGACTTGTCCATTACTTGAATTAATGACAAATAAGGCAATGAAGGAGCGTCATTGGGTGCGACTAAATGCACTTTTTAAGACTAACTTTGATCCAACAGATCCAAAGTTTACTTTAGGAAAACTACTTGATGCACCCATATTACAATTTAAAGAAGATGTAGAAGATATATGTGTAGGTGCCGGTAAAGAATTAGATATAGAAGCAAAGCTAAAACAAATTATTGCTGATTGGGCGTTGTTAAATTTACAATTGGGCCAGTTTAGAAATCGTGGGGAACTTACTTTAAAGGGAACTGAAACATTGGCTCTTATCAGTACTATCGAGGATAGTTTAATGATAATGAACTCATTAAGTTCTAACCGATATAATGCTCCATTCAAAAAAGAAATACAGCTTTGGCTTTGGAAACTTGTAAGTACTGGTGATATTTTGGAAAAGTGGCTGATGGTTCAAAATCTTTGGATATATTTGGAAGCAGTTTTTGTAGGCGGTGACATTTCAAAACAGTTACCTATGGAAGCAAAACGTTTTGTAAATATCGACAAAAGTTATGTCAAAATAATGATGAGAGCACGAGAAATACCTAACGCAGTAGAGTGCTGCACAGGAGATGAATCACTAGCTACAAACTTAAATTGGTTATTTGATCAGCTCGAGACTTGCCAGAAGAGTTTAACAGGCTACTTGGAATCAAAACGACTTTTATTCCCACGTTTTTTTTTTGTGTCCGATCCTGTACTCTTAGAGATATTAGGTCAAGCATCAGATCCTACTTCAATACAGCCGCACCTTTTAAGTATATTTGATGCAATTGCTACGGTTGATTTCCAAGAAAAAGCAGGTGATATCATTGATGGTATGAATTCATCCAATCATGAGAAAGTTAAATTTGAAAATACGGTGCAGTGCATTGGCAGTGTGGAGCTTTGGTTGGGACGTTTATTAAAAGAAATGCAAGATACTGTAAGAACTATTCTCGCAGGAATGGCGGTCAGTTTAAACGATCCCGAATTTAACTTTGCAGAGGAATTTCCCTCTTTTTGTGGGCAAGTAGGGGTTGTTGGAGTACAACTCCTATGGACGAAAGATTCAGAATACGCTTTACGCAAGTGCCGATCGGATAAAACTATTATGAAACGCACTAATAACAAGTTTTTAGTTCTACTTAACTTTTTCATCGATTTAACTGTCAGAGATCTCACTTCACTTGATCGGATACGATTTGAAACTATGGTTACAATACACGTACATCAACGGGATATTTTTGATGATTTATGTACACTACGAATTAAATCTGCTGGTGATTTTGAGTGGCAGAAGCAAGCACGGTTTTATTATAACGAAGATAATGACGATTGTATAGTGGGAATAACAGATGTAAATTTCATTTATCAGAACGAATACTTGGGTGTAACTGAACGTCTCGCTATTACCCCTTTAACTGATCGCTGCTATATTACTCTCGCTCAGGCTGTGGGAATGTGTATGGGGGGAGCACCAGCTGGTCCGGCGGGTACAGGAAAAACTGAAACAACCAAGGATATGGGGCGTGCATTAGGAAAATTAGTTGTCGTTTTTAATTGTTCCGATCAAATGGATTTCCGCGGGTTGGGTCGAATTTACAAGGGACTTGCTCAATCTGGTTCGTGGGGATGCTTTGATGAATTTAACCGAATCGAGCTACCCGTCCTATCAGTAGCAGCACAACAAATCTAGTAAGTAAAGTATCATTTTTTTATATATTCAGACATTAATAGTATTTTTTCCAGTATTGTGCTAACAGCACGGAAGGAAAAACGTGCTTCATTTATTTTCTTAGATGGTGATGATGTCACACTTAATCCAGAATTCGGAATATTTATTACAATGAATCCTGGTTATGCTGGACGTCAAGAGCTTCCCGAAAATCTTAAAATTATGTTTCGAACAGTTGCAATGATGGTACCTGATCGTCAGATTATTATTCGAGTTAAAATGGCGAGTTGTGGATTTAAAGAAAATGTTTTGCTCTCCAGAAAAATGTACACCCTTTATAAATTATGTGAGGAACAACTGTCTAAACAGGTTCATTATGATTTTGGTCTACGAAATATTCTTTCTGTCTTACGAACACTTGGATCACAAAAAAGGTCAAATCCAAATGATACTGAAGAGACGATAGTTATGCGTGTCCTACGTGATATGAATGTTTCAAAACTTATTGATGAAGATGAAGGTCTCTTCGTATCACTGGTGGATGATATGTTTCCAGGAATTAAGCTAACTACAAATGTGTATAAAGAATTGCAAAGATCGATTCTTAAGGTATGTGATGAATCGGGTTATGTTAATAATCCGGAGTGGAATTTAAAAGTAGTCCAACTTTATGAGACCTCCCTTGTTCGTCATGGCCTCATGCTTATGGGTCCAACGGGATCTGGAAAAACAAGCTGTACACTTTGCATGCTTCGTTGTTTTACAAAGATGGGAAGACCACATAAAGAAATGAGAATGAATCCCAAAGCAATAACAGCTCCACAAATGTTTGGTCGTTTAGATGTGGCCACCAACGACTGGACTGATGGAATATTTTCTACACTATGGCGTCGTTCTTTAAAAATTCCACAAAGTCAAAATTGCTGGATTGTACTAGATGGACCAGTTGATGCAGTTTGGATTGAAAACTTAAATTCGGTACTCGATGATAACAAAACACTTACTTTGGCTAATGGAGATCGCATAAAAATGGCTGCTAATTCTAAACTAGTTTTTGAGCCAGATAATGTCGATAATGCATCTCCTGCAACTGTAAGTCGAGTTGGCATGGTGTTTACTAGCTCTTCTGTATTAAGTTGGAAGATCTATATGGAGGCATGGTTAATGAAACACAGTGATGAACAAGAAACTTATAGACGATGCTATGAATCCATCTATGATGACGCGCATACATTTTTGCAAACTAAACTTGTTGCTAAAATGCGAATACTAGAAGCAATTTATATTCGACAGATGTTGGATATTATGGATGGCCTTCTAATGGAAATAAGCGCTCGCAGTGAGAGAGCTCTTGAACGCATATTTTTGTTTTCAATGATGTGGTCCTTGGGCGCTGTTCTAGAATTAGCCGAGCGTGAAAAATTTGAAGAATACCTGGTTAAACATCCTTCAAAAATGCGTAAATAAAATAAATTTTATGGAATACATGTATTCTTTTTTATAAATAATACTTTTAACAGTGTGGCCCAAACGTGGATTGAATGAGACTATATTTGAATATTATGTAGACGACAATGGAAGTTGGCAGCACTGGAACACACGTGTCGATCAGTTCCATTTTCCGGAAGATGAAGTCCCAGAATTTTCGTCAATCTTAATACCAAATGTGGATAATGTACGCACTGCTTTTCTCATACATAACAGTGCTAAACAGCTTAAGCAAGTGCTTCTTATTGGGGAGCAGGGAACAGCTAAGACAGTAATGATAACTGCTTATATGGGGCGTTACGATCCCGAGGAACACTTATCAAAAGCAATTAATTTTTCGTCGGCAACGTCTCCAAATATGTTTCAAGTAAGTATAGCATATGTATTTATACATTATTTAATTCGAAGGGGAGTTTTCAAAACCTCTTTATGCATTTCATAATATAATGCTTACTTATCCATCAGTTAAGATATTAATTGTAAGAAAGGCTGTTTGATCCTAAATTTATATAAATGCAACTTGCGGTCCATGTTATCACGCATGCGATTAATTTATGTTTCAACTTTCAGTGAAAAGCAAGACTTTCGTGAGTGAGTACTTGAACCATAATTATTGTGATTATATATTTGTTAACTATGTACATACTTTATATGTACGCTCGTCTTCTTATCAGTCTTATTTACCGGTGCTTCGGTTTTTTGAGTAAGGTAGTAACGTTTCTCCGTTGCTTGTAATCGTTTTTTTTATGCCCTGAACCCATTGAAAATGGGAAATCAGGGTATAATGGTTTTGTGTAAAAGTATGTAACAGGCAGAAGGAATCATCGCAGACCCCACAAAGTATATATATTCTTGATCAGCACGACGAGCTGAGTTGATATAGCCCTGTCCGTCTATCCGTCCGTCCGTATGAACGCCGAGATCTCAGAAGATATAAGAGCTAGATAGAAATTTTGAAATTTTGTGTGCATACTCGTGTATACCATACGCAGTACGAGTTTGCTTTATTTTTTCGATAACTCATCCGATAACTTATTTATCGAGAATAATCGAAAATTTGATTTTGTTTTTTGGGCCTCATCGGAGTACTATTAGACGTGAAGACTTCAGATTTACTGTGTATATACATATGATGAATACAAACATTTTTTAATCAACAGATTTTGGATACCACGTCCCCTTCGCCCCCAATTTGTAAAAAACGTATTTCAAGTACTAGAGACTTGTGCTTTGGAATGTACACACATTTTAACCATATAATTACGCCCTGAAAATTTCATTAAAATTGTATGTTTACAAAGAAGTTATTCACCAAGTAAATTCTCATACTATTGTCCACACTGCAGCGCAGCCCAAGCGCAGTCGCTGCATACTGCGCAGTTAGCAGAGCGCGGGCGCGTGAGGGTGGATGCATGTGTATGTATGTGTGCATGCATAAAAGTAGTGCAGAATGATAAGAATATCAGCTTGGAGGGTTTAGGGTATCTCCTAGTCGAGCAGTCTCGACTAGAGTCTTCTTACCTGTTTAGTTTGGCCCAGCTAGGAAAAAATGCTTTATGCACCGTCAGTCAGGTCGTTTTTGACCGGGGTGTCGGACCGCATGACTGCTTACCGACTGAAATTTTCTTCCCAACTTAAATAACGGTATCATACACATAGCAGCACTTTGTTGCCTTGTTTATATAACGTCATACTATATACTCTGGTTCTGCCGCTGGCTTTAGCAACAGAACTCTTTATGTAAACTTTATGTATTTAGGCTAAGACATTTAATAAATAAAATGAGAGAAAAGAACGCTTGAAGCGAACGATACATTTTTCTCTTTACAGTGCTCTAAATGAGCTTTGCCCTCTTCTTCCGCTGCAAAACCTTTTCGTTGAGCTCATAGATTTTTTCATAGATTTTGTTTTACTAATGTACACTAATTTGACTTCAGTTTCTGCCAGGTCGATCCTTTCTTCCGACCACCTTTTATAGTTAAAATGTGTTCTGTATCGTCCATTGCATGTTCGCAATTAATTCATACATGAATATTTGATTCGGCATTTTTCCCAAAATGTTACGGCAAGTTTTGTGCTTTCACATCTCGGCCTATATAAGGTAGCTCTGCTTCCGCGGGTTACTACCACTAACACTGAAGGGTCCACTGCTACAGGTTATCCATATGAGAGCAGTCTTGGTGTCGACTTTTAATCAGACTCTGGTTTCGTTTCGCTTATATTGCTCACTGATAATCGGTACACGTATAGCGTTTTCTGGTACGATCCGCTTTCTAAAGTTATAAACCCGTTACTTGCTCTTGACTATTCGCTGATGGTGGGCCTCAGCCACCTTAGACTCTACTGAGGTGGTCGAGATCTCGGATCTCCAGTGTCGCTGTAGGCTGTAACTCGGCTAACGTAGCTGGCCCACGAAGAAATAATCCCGTTATGCACGACACATCATCAAAGGATTCCGTTGAAAGAGTTATATATTAATGCTTTGATCAACGCTAAGGGAAATGTTGCAAGTTGTCTGTATATAAGAAATTGACAATTTAGTTGGCAATTGTCCAGGGATTTCAAAGATATAGAAGTTTAATCATTTGCACCAAGAGGCGGTGGGTACTGTGAAAGCGTAAATTGTGAGGAGCAATATAGGTATGTACGTATTAATGTATATCAACGTACGTATTTGTTGTGCGCTTATATGTATATACGTGCATATACATGTTGCTCCACACAGCGACGCGGATTCTGTAGGAACGACCCTCTCACTGGAAAGGGGGTCAAATTCCTGTTAGAGGCGGTCTCTTTCGCTCCTACAGATTCAGCAATGGGTTCGCGTCGCACGCACGACGATCATCGGTGACCGTTAGCCGAGGTGCCGTTCGTGTCGGGTGATAGTAGTGGACACTTTCACTCGCAGGGCACCAACGGTACTTCGGCCAATGGGAGGCTGCCACGCAAATGGGCGGGAAAGTGGCGTCACCCGGATCACGCCACTTTACCGATTTTTATGGTCACGAGCGGCTGAAAGGCCCCGCTCCAGAGTCGAACAGGCCCCGTTACCACCCGAAGCAGGGCCTGTCACTGGGCTGTAAAAGGCCACCGGCGGTTCCATACGGGATGATTAAGTGAGGATTAAGTAATGATTAGATGAGAGGAGGTTATGATATTTTTAGTTATATTAGTGAAAGTCAGAGTGCCGTGAAAGTCAACGCGAGTGGTAAAGCAGGACTCCCAGGACTTCAAAGGACAGCAAGACAGCAAGGACATCGTGGAAACAGCAAGGACATCGTGGGAACAGCAAGGACATCTAGTGGGAATCCTTGCGACAAAGGAAGAGGCAACCAGCATCATCAGCGGCACCGATCAGGACATCGGTGCATATCAGCGGCTTAAGCGAGGCCTGCACATCTGAGTAAGTTCACGTAGCCGTGCGCAAGAGAAGTGTTTGTTAGTGAAAACGAAGCTAGTGTTGTGTTGTGAGCGAGTGGGATAGTAGGAGAGGCTTGCATATCTGAGCGAACCGCCAGAGTTTGCAGACCGAAGTCCTGGCGTTTCCCGAATCGTCCCGGTGAACTAGCGTGTTTTTAGCACAACACTTTCCCAGCCGGAGTGCGTTGAACCAGCGCTCGATAGGTGTGCTTCGCTAAAGCCAGCCAGCGAACCAGCATAAATTTAAGTGACGTGTACATTTCAAACTTATTCAAGAGAATATATATTTACGTTATAAATCCAAAATTCACAAGTGATTAATTAATATCGCAGGGGCTTCAACAAATAAATTTGTTGGCAGTCAGCTGAAACTAGCCCAGCTAGACTCGGAATAAACCGAAGGTTCGTTACAACTGGCGCCCAACGTGGGGCCCTGCGATAAGAGTTTAATTAGAAATTGTGACTATGGTGCGAGCGTGGGTGTATAACTGGAAGAAAGATGAGGTGCTGAGGGATGAGGCAACGACCGCCGTAGTTGACGACGACATGGAGACGGCTGGCGCATGTGGCGCGGCTCTGTGTGCCTTCCACGAGTGCAACGGCACGGCTGCAGGACACGCGACAGGGTGAGATAAGGGCCACATCCACCCCGCAACCAGAAATAAGGCCACAAGGACTCGGCAGCACAGCCCAAGAATATCCAAAGGTTGCCAAACAAGTGCGAGAGTGGAGCTTCCGCTTTGATGACACCACGAAGCCGTTGGAGTTCTTGGAGCAGGTGGAGTGGTCGGCGGACACATTTGGCCTGGATCTGGACCTGATCCCGCGGGCGATGCCAGAGCTGCTGAAGGGCATGGCATTAAAATGGTATGTGGCCAACAACAGGCACTGGACGGCGTGGGCGACAGCTTCCAGGAGTTCTTCTTGCCCAGAGGCTATCTGGAGAAGCTGGAGGTAGATGGTAGACGAGAGCTTCAAGGTCTACATGGTGGAGATGCAGACTCTCATGCAGCCTCTGCGATCTGCGTGCCTACGCCCGCCCGTATCAGTTCCATAATCTGGTGGAATTGATGCACCTGGCAGACGAGTTCGAGGAGCCTTAGAGGAACCGCGAGAGGTTGCGGCAACAGCCACGGCCTGGCCGGTCACGACTGATGGCCATGAACGACGCTGGAGGTGATGTGGAGTATCGCCGCATGGAGGATGAGGCGGAGCCTTCAGCTGCGCCAAGGACAGGCGTAACCGGAGCAAGGACACACATCCCGAATCCAGCCAGGGCATGCCGAGTGTGTGGCCAGGAGGGGCACCGCGCTTTTACGTGCCGCAACAAGGCACTGGATTTCTGTTGGCAGTGCGGGCCATTGGGGTGAGAACGTTTGCCTGTTGCCAGTCGGGAACCGAACAGCGGCACCCGCCATCCAGGGGCGAGCGGGAGCAGCGGCCAGGAGCCCCCAGGCGCTAGTGGGCCGCCTTCAGGACGAAAGCAGCCAGATGACGGCGATTCTGGCCATTGGAGCCACCCAACAAAAAGCCACGATCAACACGGGAGCCACAAGCAGCTTTATAAGCGAAAAGCTTGCACAGGCTCAGAGGAGTAGGCGTGGTGCATGCAACACAGCGGCGCATACGCTTAGCGGACGGCAGTTGCAGTCATGTGGACTCACAGCTGGAGACGACGATCAGCCTGGGGAATCAGCAAAGCCAAATCCCGTTGCTGATTCTGCCAGGAGTGATCGACGATCTGGTGCTGGGCTGGGATTTCTTGGCCAGCATGGGCACCAGACTGGAGTGCGGTGGCTTGACACTGAGGATCGAGCCAAGAATCCCACAGTCGAGCGGACAGTCAGAGGAGAAGCTGTCCGTGGCTGTGGCCAGTGTGGAGGCGAGCCCAGAGACGCCAGTGGAGGCGAGCATGGAGCAGCCAACGCCTATGCACAAAGACCTAGAGGGGGGTGGATGCTTTTCTGAGGCATGAGCTGGAGAAGTTCCAGCATGTGAAAGGCCACTACGGACGCAAGAAATTATGAGCTTGGGGCAATCCTGACGCAGACCTCGGAGGACGAAGAGAGCGTTATTTCGTATGCCAGCCGGACACTGAACAGTGTTGAAAAGAACTATTCATCTACTGAAAAAGAGTGTCTGGCTATAATCTGGGGCATACGGAAGCTCAGGCCATACCTGGAAGGCTACAAATTTATAGTGGGCACTGACCATATGGCTCTGAAGTGGCTCAATTCGATCGAGAGCCCAACGGGAAGGATTGCCAGATGGGCACTGGAGTTGCAGCAGTACGTCTTCGAGATTCGCTACAGGAAGGGCAAGCAGAATGTGGTAGCAGATGCGCTCTCACGGCAGCCTCTGGGAGAGGAGGCGTGCCGTTTGGTCAAGAGCAAGAAGATGCCAGCTGGGACAGGATGCCGCTGGCTCACCAAGCTTCGGCAGGACATCAAGAAGGCGCCACATAAGTTTCCAGACTATATGGAAGAGTCTGGAAACTTATATCGGCACATCCCGCATCAAACCGGCCACGAGGATGTGGCTGGGAGCCGAAAAACAATCGCTCGGGTGGCAGCGCGGTATTACTGGCCAGGTATGTACCGGGATGTCAGAGCATTTTTACAGCGCTGCGAAGTGTGTCAGCGATATAAGCCCAGTCAGCTGCAAGCTGCTGGGCAAATGCTAACGCAGGTGCCCGAAGAGCCATGGGCAACAGCTTGTGCCGATTTTGTTGGCCCTCTGCCGAGATCAAAGCATGGGAGCACTATGCTTTTGGTTTTCATAGATCGCTTTTCGAAATGGACGAAGATGGTGCCGCTGCGGAGCGGCTCTTCAAAAGGCATTTCGAGAGCGGATCTTGGCGCGGTTCGGCACGCCAAAGGTGCTCATTACTGACAATGGCACCCAATTTAACAGTTGGGCATTCAAGGGGTTTCTGGAGGAGCTAGGGGTGCGTCACCAGCTGACAGCACCATACACACCTCAAGAGAATCCCACTGATTGCGCAGTTCGCTGGAGGTGACCAAAGATGCTGGGACGACGCATTGCCGGAGTTGACGTTGGCGGTCAACAGCAGCGTGTCAACATCCACAGGGTATTCGGCCGCCTTCAGCACGCAAGGACGAGAGCCCAGGCTTTCCAAATCGCTGTTCGACGCGCAAACAATCGGCACAGGCCAGGAAGCACAGAGCCCAATGGAGGGAGCCAATAAGATGCCCGAAGTGTTGGAGATAATGCGTCGAAATCTGGAGAGAGCTGGACAGGATCAGGCGCGGCATTATAACCTACGGAGGCGGCAGTGGAAGCCGGCCGTAGGTGACAAGGTGTGGGCATAGGAACGCCACTTGTCGAATGCCGCAGAGGGATTTGCGGCAAAACTGGCACCACGCTATGGAGGCCCTTATATAGTGGCCAGTTTTGTGTCACCAGTCATCTACCGCATTCATCTACCGCATCAGGTTGCTCAAAAGTGCATAATTTCGGCTGCGAAATGCATCTGTGGCTGGAAAACTACAGTTGCCATCGGGAAAATTACGGTATATTGGGTGCGCAACAACAATTTGTTTGAACCGCGCGCGCACGACAGCAAGCAGTGTATGCTGCACATGCCAGTGCATGTGCAATGCACTATGCACGGAAACAACAAAGCAGTGCAAGTGCAAGCAGTACCCACCTGCAGTGTATGCGCCCTTAGCAACAGCGCGCGCAGCCGAAATTATATTTCTAACGAAAGCGAGAGCGGAAAACAAAAACAAACCGCACGCATTCCAGGCGAAAATTGCTGCACACCCACACCCACAGCGAAGCGAGAGCAAACGAGCGTAGGCCCGGGTCAAGGGACTACGTCGGCTGCTCAGCGATCGCTGGCGCACGAAGTCAAAGTGAGCGACAACTAAAATCGCCAACAACAAAACGCACAGAGACAACGATGTTCGGCTAGAAGGGCTATGTATGCGTGTGCCGATGGGAGTGAGGGAAAAACGGTATCTGGGCAGTACCGTAGCCTGCCTGGAATTCAGCCATAAGGCAGCGAAGGCTAGAGTGGGCTGATATATGTGCTGCCGCCTAAGCAGCGGCGCGCGGCAGCATAGGGTATAATATGGGCATGTGGGCATCGGGCCGGAGGTTTTGTAGGAGCGCCCGGCGTGGGCAGAGGCAGCGACGGCAACCATATACGCGGGGCATGCAGTCGGGCATGTGGCTGCTTTGTTCGCTGCACTCCACGCATTTGCACATATGCTGTTGTGAAGTTCGCCCTCAGTATCATGACCATGTCCTCCAAGGCCACCAAGACGTCTATCGTGGAGTGGTGGATGGAGTGGACGCGGTTGGCATGCGGCTTGTCCTCCCGCGACGTCTCTTGGGGGAACGTTTCCTCTCCATCGCTGCTGTCCTCGACGCGCACCGGCGTAGCCCGCGGTTCTTCCCACTCCTCGTCGCTGCTGATTGCCACTATCTCGTCCTTCATTTCGCTTATCTGTGCAAATCAGAACATTATTCTCATTCTCTCTCGGGTCTCTTCTTAACCAAAAGTTAGTGAGGGTTTTCAAAAGGGTAGGGGGTCAAAGCAGTCGAGTTTCTTGTATCCTTCGAGCGAAGCGTCCGTGGCCGATTCGGACCGGTTGTGTCCTCTCCCCTCCGTATCGCCGTTCCGTTGGTCTCTTCCTTCTCAATTTAAAAAGGCTTAAGCTGGGAATGGTTGCCCCCCCTCCGTTCGCCCGCTCGAGCGAGCCGCACCACATTGGGAGAAAGGAAGTGGATGACCCTATGGGGGACATCAAATTTGGGCGCCAATTTCACCGCAAAGCCCTCCGCTGCACTGGACAGCTGGTGCTGTAGCAGCAAAACCATCGACCCTAGCGCGGGCCTCCACTCGCGCCAACGCAGGTATTAACACCTGCTTTCATCGTTTCCTTTCTCGTTGTTAAGTCGATTTCCCTCGTTGCTGATCCGGGCGGGACTCTCTACCCATCATCAAGAACGCAGGCGTGAGTCCGATGGAATCCGCCACACTAGAGTTGATCACTAGTGATATCTCCGGCAACAGCACATCCCACGAACTATGGTGTACCTCGATATACTGGGCCATCATCGTCTTCACGGTGTGGTTCGTCCTCTCGGTAGGGTTTTCCTGGCGGGAGTACGGGGCAGTGAACTGTAACTTCACCCCTAAGGATTCCAACGACCGAAAACCCTAGCTCGCATATGGCGCGCCATTGTCGCAGACGAACATCTTGGGCACTCCGAATCGACCCAAAATAGTCTTTCCTACCTACTTGTTGGTCAGCATCTGACCTGCCGGCTTGTGTTACTCGCTCTTAAACTTCTGACATTCCTCGCATCGCCTCGCATCCCGGAACATCCCTGGCCGGTAGTATAGCTGCGCTAGTCTCTTGACCGTTTTCCTCACGCCTTGGTGTCCCGCCGTGGGAGCATCATGGCATTCTTGCAGTATCCTTTTCCGCCGGTGAGTAGGGACGCATAGCTTCCAGGAAATATAATCCTCTTCGTCCATTCGGTGGCCGAGGTTACGGTACAGCTGTCCGTTCTCCTCGACGTAATCCTTGAATTTCTCTGGATCCTCTTTGATCCTCCCACGCATTCTTGCTAACCTTGGAGAGGAATGGCCTCCACCAATCGCTGGCAGCTTTCCACAGGTTGCCGAGAGAGTGCGTCGGCCACAACATTCAATTTCCCTCGTCGATATCGGATGTTGAATTGAAACTGTAACTCTTTCTGTCTCTTCTTAAGGAGTCTCGTCATCGGTTCCACCAAAGTTCGGCAGAAATCGCCTGTACCACGACGCCATCCCCAGGGATCAGTGCAAATCCCTTTTCCGCTGATGACATGTCCGAGATACACCAACCTTTTTCTGAAGAAACTGCAATCGACTGAAGACCTTCCTCAAGTTCTCCACATGCTGCGCTTTTGTGGCGCCAATCACCACAATGTCATCTAAATATGCAAAAGCGTACGGCTCCATGTCCGGTCCTATGACTGTGTCCAACGTTCTCTTCAACGTAGCGCCTGCTGAATGTAACCCGAATTGCATCAGTCGCCATTAGAATAATCCTCTCCCTGGCACTGTGAATGCCGTGCATTCCCTGCTGTCCGCCGCCATGGGGATCTGCCACTATCCGCTTTTTAAGTCGTGTCGCGCGTGTCGTAGCTTCTCCAGGATGTGCTTGATCCGCGGAACGGGGTAAGCGTCTGGGATCGAATGTGCATTGAGTCCACGCACTTGCGCCAATCCTCCGGTCTACTTTTTCACTAGACGATAAGCGCACTAGGCGGACTCTGCGACGGCTCGATAGCCCCAGCTCGAATCAATTCGTCTACCTGTTAGTCGATCGCTCTCCTCATAGTCGGATTCTTGGGATAATACCTTTGCTTGAGAGGCTTATCATCCCGAATCCCAATGCTATGCTAGGCGATATTTTTTGCATCCTCTTTATCCTCTTCTGCTGCTCGCGCGCTGGACTACTCTCGCCCCGAACTTCCATCGAACCTCTTGCGTCGTCGGGGAAAGCATCCACTTTCCTTCCTCATTCCTTGTCCACCAACCTCCGCGACGACGGAGCGCTCCAAACTTCGCCACTGTCAGTTGCTTCGAAACTCGTCTACCACCTCTAATTCCACCAACTTAACTTCTGGGAGACGCTCCTCGGGCCCTTCCTCCAGATCATTCGTTCTCGCTAGCTGAGGGCGCTCTTTGAGTTCTACCTTCGGCGTACTGCGACATCTCTTGGTCGACTGGGCGGACGACTCGCCATCCTTCGACGCGTCTTGCCCATCGATCGGCAATCCTCCGCCCACTAACACCGCGTCCTCTTCCAGCGTCGGGGACCAACACGGTGCCTCGGGCCTCTCTTTCGTTCCTCTCCACGAACTTTTGATCGAGCAAGCGATTTCGGACCTTCGGACCGGTCGCTCTCTATCGATATATTTGGCCCGCTTTTCAGGGACGCCTCCTCGTTTGGCTCTTCCTTCATCCTCATGGTGAGTGCGGCATTGCCACAATACAACGTGGTGTCTATAGCGCATAAGAAGTCCATCCCCCGGATAAGGTGGTCCAGAATCGCTGGCATGACGAGCGCTGTCATTTTTACAACATTTCCTGCGGGACCCACTTCTACATTCATCCTCTTCGTTATCTCCAGCGCAGACCCATCTGCAACTCCTGGATTTCGCCTCACTTATGCAACTGCGTGTGGCCCCGGTGTCGATTATGGCCGTCATCGCTCGACCCCCAATCACCACCGCCGCGACGATTCTCCCCTCCTCCACTAAAGGAGGATTCTTCGCCTCGTCTTTGCTATTTAGGCGGCGCTGCCCCGCTCTAGCGGGGGGCGCCCCAGTCCGTTTCCCGCGTCGTCGCGCTCGCAGCATTCCCGCGTGCTCTTCCCTCTCTTTCCGCATCGGCAGCAGTACGGCGCCTGTCCGCTTTGGCATTCGCGCGCGAAATGGCCTACTTGTCCGCATCGATAGCACGTTCGTCGTGTTACTATCCCGGGCTCAGCCTCCTGTGCCATCATCCCATGGACAGCCTCTTGAGATGTCGCCGCGGGCGCCACCGCCGCTCTTGGCGCCTGGGATCCCGGCGCCTGTGCACGGAAAGGGATGTTTGGCCGGCCTTCGCCCTGCTTGATGCAGTTTCTCTGTCCTGTTCTCTCCTCAGTCCTTGAACATTTTCGTATTCAGCTCCCATCTTGCTCGGCGACGCCCCAGGGCGGGGATCTCTCTAACGGGATCGTAGATTTGTGGACCAGTCGCGCTGTTCGCCCCGGGCACCCTTAGTTTCAGGGACTCTGAACGGTAGGCTCGGCTGCCCATGATTGGCGCAGCGCCTCCCAGAGCGAACTCAGACCCCTTCTCGAAACTCTTCTCGATCTCGGCCAATCTCGCTTTGACCTCCGCCGATTAATTGTTACTTTGTATGAACGTAGAAAGTCTTTTCCTCAGATCCTCTACTCGCCCTTCACCATCCAGGCCGAACTCTCGAGCTATTGTGATTAGCTCCTCCTTGCACCGCTGGTAGATCCACCCCACGCTTAATCCTGGTTTATGGTATTCAGCGTCTTCAATCGTAAATGTTTCTTTAATTCCTCTCAGCTTATTCTAATCTTATTCCATAACCGCCTATTTTATTTATTTTCTTACTCTGTTTTTTATTATTATTTTTTTTTTTTTTATATATAATATACATTAAATAAAAAAGATGTAGGAGATATCATTATTTAAGTGATCTTCGATAAGGTTTTTTATCGATAAAAAAAATATCGGAATGAGTTATCGTTTTTATACCCTGAACCCATTGAAAATGGGAAATCAGGGTATAATGGTTTTGTTAAAATGTATGTAACAGGCAGAAGGAGGCGTGGCAGACCCCACAAAGTATATATATTCTTGATCAGGGCGACGAGCTGAGTCGATTTAGCCCTGTCCGTCTGTCTGTCCGTCCGTCCGTCCGTCCGTATGTATGAACGCGTCGATTTCAGAAGATATAAGAGCTAGAGACTTCAACTTTTTTTTAAAATGTCCGTAAAAACAGCGCGCATATCGAGTTTTTCACTAAAAAACGATAACTCATTCCGATAGTTTTTTATCGATAAAAAACCATATCGAAGATAACTTAAATAATTATATCTCCTACATCTTTCAAGCTAGAGTCTCCAAATTTAAAATGTATATTAAGATGTATTTTAGACAATTTCGGTTTTTGTTAAAATTTACCCCCCCACCCCTAAATCCACCCCCTCACCCTCATCTTTGTAAAAGTCGTATATCAAATACTAGAGACTTGTGCTTCGGTATACACATACATTTAAACATCTTGATTACGTTCTGAAAGTTCATTACGATCGTACATCTAGAAATTAAATTATTCAACAAATAAGTTCTCATAATATTGCCAACACTGCAGCGCAACCCAAGCGCAATAGGTTATAAATTTATAACTCCTACATTTTAAAACCTATAGTCTCCAAATTTTAAAAGTATATTCCAATGCATTTTATACAATTTCGGTTTTTGTTATATTTTGGATACCGGCTCCAAATTCACCAGAATCCCCAGTGAAGGTCAGATTCTAGTATAGCTAATTGTGAATGATTTGACATGTTTTTTTTAAATGCCAAATATTCAATAGAATATGTAGATCATATCGACGTTAAAAAATAACAAAATGTTTGGCCAATTAACAAACGCACGTGTTGCAGCAACAGCAGTGTTCCAATACGTGTGCACACATACATTCAAACATCTTCTAGCACATTTTTAGAATCACATCAGCAGTTAGTTTCGTTTAGTTCTGCTAGATGGCGTTGCATCACTGAATCTATTTCAGTTTTGACATTGCAAATAAGGAAAGAGAAGTGGCGTAATGGTAGAGGGCGCGGCGCCCGATCGCGAGGTCACTGGTTCAAATCCTGCTGTGGGCACATTATAGTTTTCTTTTAATTGCTTCAACATTTTAATATATTTGATTAAATTTCTCTTATATTTTTTCAAAAATCGAAATTGAAATTTTAACCATACTATATGTACGTTTTTATTAATTTGGTTGTTCTTGCACATTCTTAAAGTCACATCAGCAGTTAGTTTGACTTAGATTTGGTAGATGGCGCTGTAGCAGTGAATCTATTTCAGTTTTGACATTGAAAATTAAAACAGAAGGGTGGCGTCAAGGTAGAAAGCGCGGCGCTTGATCACAAGGTCTCGGGCTCAAACCCGGAGCGTGTCGGAATTATTTTTTTTTAATTGATTCAAAATTTTTTATTTTTTTAATTAAATGAGTTTTCTATTTAATTTATATTTTTAAATACATCGATATTGAAATTTGAACCATACTAAATGTGCTTTTCTATTAGTTTGGTTCAGGGTAGTATCTAGTCGAGCGCTCTCGACTAGAGTTTTCTTACTTGTTTTTTTATTTCGGCTTAATCTTTAACTTTTGTTTTACTTTCTTTTTTCCCTAATCTATTTCTTTTTGCTGTACTTTCTTTATTTCGTCTTAATCTTTGTCTTTTTGTTTTATATTTCGCCTTATTTTACTTTCCTTTGATTTTAATCTAACGCACACCGCTCTACGTATGAATAGAATTAGAAAATAATGAAGAAATTGAATTATTAAAATTGTATAGGTTAAGAATGGAAATGAAACCACTGTAAAGTAATTGTTGTTGTACGCGCCAGCACGGGAGTGTCGCTCACCACACACTCGCTCTCCCGCTGCTCGCGCTTAGATGAGCTCTCTGCTGTGCAAGCTGCGCTTGCGTTGTTGTTAAAATTCAATAAATGTCAGTACAAAATTGCACATCGGTGCCAGCACTTCATTTTTAGAGAGACCGCAAGTTGCAGTTTACATTCAAAAAATATATTAAACACTGGCCCATCGACGGACCAGACTCCTTTTGGAAGGACATTTTTGGCGCCCCCGGGTGGACACTCTCTGGAATTGAAGGATGCTGGATTATGAACTTTGTGGATAATCAGGGAAGTACATAAATACATAGAGCACACGCCTATGTACATTGTGTTGAGCTTATTTAAAATTGAAATTTAATAAAAATAAAAAATTAGATGCATATTGTAATTGACCTTTGATCTGCAAAAAATTCGATCTCTATTGCCTCGCATAATCCAAGTTTTCTTTGGCGCCGTTAGTGTGATACAGTTTTTTGCTCATTTTCGTCTCGCACTTTCGTTTTGCGCTGGCGCTCACAACTCGCTCTCGCTCACACATTAAAGTTCGTTCTCGCTTGCACAGATAATTGCGTTTTTAATTTACGATCTTCATTTGCATGCGCGCTTGCAATATCGTTTGCACTTGCGCTTACACAGTAAATTGCGCTCGTACTTAACGCTCTTCATTTGTTAGCTGGCTTGAAATATCGCGCTTACACTGTAAATTTCGCATTAATTTACGCTCATCGTTTGCATGCTCGCTATCAATATCGTTTGCACTCGCGCGTGCACATATACATAGTTGCGTTATCATTTACCGTCACGCTTGCGCATATTGCACTCATTGCACGCTCACTTGCAATATCGTTTGCACCCTCGCTTACACACAGTAGCGCTCTCGCTTTGCGCTCAAAACTTGCGCTTGTCACTTGGATTTAATGCCGTTCAAAACTTACACTCTCGCTTTGCGCTCATCGTATGAGCTCGATCAACATTTTTATTTCAAGTTTGCAATATCGTTGGGTTCTCACTTGCACATACCGGCGCGCTCTCGGTCGAAGCTCTGTTAGCCGTTTACAAAAATGTTACAAACGATATAACGCGCATAAACAAGTCGCTCAAAGATTACACAAAACCAGTAGAGCCATTTGAAATTGAATGTCGACTTGAGATTCTGAACCGCTACATAGAAAAGGCTTTTAAGACACAACAAGAGTTGGACGACATTAACGCAGATTTAGTGCCTCGGTCAACGTTAGAGGATTTGTGTGTGTCAACCAAAGCACTTCTAATAAAGCGAGGTAGTGATAGCCAACCTAAAATTGAGAGTCCCGCTAACTCTACAATGATTAGCTTAGTGTCACACTCTAGGAATCTACCGAATATAAAGTTGCCAAAGTTTAGCAGAGAATATTCGGAATATAAGAATTTCATTTGACTTTTTGAGAGTTTAGTCGACAACGAGCCAGGGCTATCAAACATAGAAAAGATTAATCACTTGTTGTCATGCTTGGACAAAGAAGCATTAGGTTCTGTCAGGCATATCAAGTAACAGATGCTAATTACCCAAAAGTGTTAGCTGCTTTAAAAAATATTTACGACAATCAGTGTCTCATATTTTTTAACAGCATTTCGAAACTATTTGATCTCCCACACATGTCCGAACCATCAGCATCATCTTTGCGCATGCTGATAGACTCAGTCCGTGCCATTTACGAGTCTCTATTATCGCTAAGATCTGATAAGCAGATTTCGAATGCAGAATGCAGATTTCGAATGAAGAATCATCTGTCGTAAGTCGCAAGTTAGCTCAGGATAGTAAGAAAAGAATTGGAAAAACTTCACTGGCTGTCGCTCTGCCAAGTCAGTCACAGAGTCCTAAATGCGTGTTTTGTGTTTTTTCGCAGCAATACCCTGCCAGAAACGTTTTGCGTTCGCAAAAAGCTATCCGCTTTGCATAAATTGTTTGCGAACAGGACACTCAGTGGCTGCTTGCAAATCAATCCACTGTCGTTTGTGCTCTAAGCTGCACCATACCATACTGCATAGATACAGCTCTGAGGCGGCTCAAAGTAGCTCTGCAGTTGTATCCCTCGTGTCACTTCGTTACAGATTTCAACTGTAAATCACGCACGGATTGCCTCTGATCAAGTTCTTTTGGCAACTGCAGTTGGGAAGATAAAAGATCAATCTGGATCTTATCACTTAGCTAGAGCTTTATTAGAATCGGGCTCGCAAGTTAATTTTATAACTGAAGAACTTGCAAAACAGTTGAAATCAGAAAGGCAAAGATCTGGGACTCAATTGTTGGGCATTGCTAATTGTCAGTCATCTTTTCGTCATTCGCCATTCAAATCAAGCCCACATTGTCTTGGTACGTCTTATGAGACAGCCAAGCGACGATTTCTGGCCTTGGAAAGAAGAATGAGCAAGCAAGAAGACATTCGGCAAATGTACATTGATTTTATGAAAGAGTACTTGGCCATGGGTCACATGAGCCCAACTGACAATCAAATTCCGAGAGAGCCGAATTATTTCATCCCATATCAATGCGTGCTAAGACCGCACAGTGCATCCACTAAACTTCGAGTAGTGTTTGATGCATCTAGCAAGTCCTCCTCTCAATTGTCGCTGAATGATCTACTCATGGTGGGTCCGACCATCCAGCCGCAGTTATGGGAGACTTTGCTAAGATTTCGACTTCGTCCTTGGGCTGCTACAGCAGACATCGCTAAAATGTACCGTCAAATTGAGCTTGACGAGTCCCACCGCAACTTTCAACTTATTGTGTGGAAACGCCCACTGATCAGTTACAAATCTTTCGATTAAGCACAGTAACGTATGGGACAGCGACTGCTCCATTCTTAGCAATTCGATGTTTAAAGCATCTGAGTGACTTGCATGCTTCCACTCATCCATCTGCTGCAAGATCGTTAGTCCTAGATTTCTATGTCGATGATTTTTTGACAGGAGCAGATAGCGTTGAAGAATTGTGCTTGTTGCATCGAGAATTGATAGTAATTCTTCAAACGTTTGGGTTTCCTCTCACAAAATTTCTCTCCAATTGTAAACAACTTGCAGCACAACCAGCTAGAAGCGATATAGTTATTGGTCATCAAGAGGACACAAAAACATTGGGATTAGTTTGGAATCCGATGAATGACAGTTTTAGATATTCCATGAACTGTCTAGTAGAAGTAGAGCCGACCAAAAGATCCGTTTTGTCATTTGTAGCAAGGTTATACGACCCCTTGGGCTTGTTAAGTCCGATCGTAGCTCGTGCGAAGGTCCTATTACAAGAAATGTGGTTGCATAAACTTGGGTGGGATGACCAATTGCTTGTCCAAATGAGGAAAGAATTTAAGGGAGTAACTAGCTGTTTCTCAAACTTAAGCACGTTGCATATACCTCGTTACGTTGGCACACTCAAATCAAAAGGATGCCAAAACCATGGATTTGCCGATGCCTCAACGAGAGCTTACGGTTGTTGTTTATACGTAAGAATGCAAACAGATAAGGGTATCACTACCAGGCTGCTAGTCGCCAAATCTAAGGTAGGTAACCCTTGAAAACAAAATCTGTTCCGCGGCTGGAGTTGTGTGCTGCAGAATTGTTAGCTACCTTGTGGGATGCGGTAAAGAAAATACTTGATTGTCCTATTATTCAAGTCACATTTTGGTCAGACTCTGAGGTGGTGCTTCATTGGGTGCGAATGCATTCATCTAGCTTGAATACATTCGTTGCTAATCGCGTTGCAACCATCCAAGAGTTGACAGCTAATGTATCTTGGCGTCATGTACCAACGAAAGATAACCCAGCAGATATGTATCTCGATTTTCAGTTGAGGAGCTTAAGACATTGAACGAATACACTTGACTATGATGGTGTTTAGTTTCGTATTGATCTTTATTCTTCTGAGCCCGGGTTTATATACCCAGACTCATGCATGATTTCAACCCTTAAATCTAATGTATCTATTGCTGAGTGTGTAAGGCTCAGCATTGGGCTATTACATATTCTTATCTTATCGCTGAGTGTGTAAGACTCCGCGTTGGTCTATTAGCTATTCTTATCCTATCGCTGAGTTTGTAAGGCTCAGCACTTGTCTCTTACGTTATCTTGTCGCTAAGGGTCAGAGTCGTATTTTATTTCTAGTTTGACAGTTCACACTTTCACATGTGGTATCTATTTTATGTATGCCGTCTGTCGAGTACATAGATTGTATGTTCCCATACTTATCATATTTCTATGTTCATGCATGTTCATGAACATTCTGCGGGGGGCCAGAGAAGGTGATAGCTAACAATTGCTGTCTCTGGTTTCTTTTCTTAATTAGGTACAAGACAAATAGAGATATTATAATTAGTACTAGTCCCAGAGAAATATGTCCATTCGGTGCAACTCCTTAATACTTGTACTCCTTGTACCCGTTGTAGCTCCACTGAGTTATTTACTACAATGTGTTGAAGTGGTGTTGGATCCCATGTGGAGTTCTGGTCGATTATTTTAAGGAAGAGTGGAGCGTATCTCGCAGTATACTAGGTCCTGTGGAGTTATAATGTTAATTTTACCTATCCTGGCTGAGCATCCAGCGAGTAGCTCGATTATGCCTTGGTTTGGTAACAGGACCATGTCCTCGTAGTTTCCGCATATGATGTGGGCTGACTTTTTCTCAAACACTTTAAAGAGCCAGCGGTTTTTTCCATTGAGTTTTTTGCCGAACATGTCCTCCTCGTATTCCATCATCTTGCACGGCTGCTTCTTGTTCGGTTTTAAGGGAGATATTTCACAACTTTCGTCATCTGCATCTTCCCACACCCAACTTCCTTCGCATAGGGTCTCGTCTTCATGCCGGCACTGACCGACTTCCATTTCAGTCATTGAGTGGTAGGCGTTTATCTCAGTGTTGAAGATCAGGAATTTCGTTTTAGTCCTCGGAATGACCTTTCTCCCTTTCAGTACAAGTGGTATGGGTACTGCTTCGAAGAGAGTGGCATGCTGATTTATGTATATTGGCAGCCTTGCGTCTATGACAAGCATGTTGTCTTTAAATATAGCTTGCGCTTTCATGAGTTTGTACACTAACTGAAGCCTTTTTGGAGAGTTTTTGCCAGGGAGAAGTTGGTTCCTCTGCAGTTTTTTCGGTTTCCTCAATCCAGTTTCTCACTTGGTTAATCAACATAAAGAATTTTATGGACTCTTTGTAAGCGGAGAAGTTCTCTTTCATAGTGCTTGCCATTTTGTTTATTTGCCTTGTAACTTTTTCAAAGTTTTTATTAACTTCCTCTGTGGTGGTTTGCACAAGGTTTGATGTTGCATTGATTATAGATGTTTGGTTGCTGACATAATCATTTAGCCGCTTTTCGTTTTTGATTATTGTCTGCATGTTTTCTTCCAGTCTGTTTGCAGTGCCAATATCGAAGAACATTATGAACCGTTTTGATCTGATGGCCGTTTGGGTGATAATTTTGTTTTTCTCTCTAATGCTTTTTAATTTAACATTATTGTGTTGCTCACTGTTATGCAGTATTCGTTGAAATCACCCAATTTTTCGCAAATGATGTTTGTTTTACTCATGAGCTCATCTGCTTGTTTCAGTACTTCGAAATAAGCTTGCATGTCGTAGTAAAACAGCATCTGCCAGCTTGATGAAACGACCACTTTTCCAAGGTTGTCCATTAGCATTGCCGTTTGTGGATCCATATCCTGAATTTTAAGTTTGGTGGCTGTATTTATATCAGAAATAATGGTAGTACTTGCTACCTGCAACATCATTAGCAGACTTAAAATTGTCGCTTTTCCGGTCACAGACTTTGCCGATCGTGTTTTCCTTCGCTCTTTCGGAGAGTCGTCTTGCTTATTCTTTTCATTAGTGGGTAGTAAACATATCTTTTTTACTGATCTTTTAACTTCACCAATATTTGTTTTTATTGTGACTACTCGAACTTTACCATCTAGTCCTTTTGTAGTTTTGGTAATTTTTCCCATAGGCCATCTAGCGGGATGTGTGTTTTCTTGTTTTAATAAGACAAGTTGGCCTTCTGTGAGGTTTGCATTTGCTTGCCGCCATTTGGTTCGCTGTTGCAGTGATGTTAAGTATTCCTCTTTCCATTTCCTCCAGAACTCTGCTCTGATTCGTTGCATGTGCCTCCATCTCCAAGGATCCGATTTTTCGATGCTCGTCAAAGTGTTCTGGAGCTCCAACTAGTGGTCGTCCAACAATGAAATGACCTGGTGTCAATATGTCGTCTCCCTCTGGGTCATTATTTAAGGTAACTAAGGGTCGTGAGTTAAGTACATAGCAGTGTCGAAAACTCCTCAAACGTGAAGCTGTTATCGCCGATGATGTTTTACGGATTTTATTCAAGTGCCATTTTATGCCGTCTCGTTCCAGCACTGGTGCGATACTGCTATTTTCTTTTATAGCTGCGACCAGCTCCTTGTCCAGTATTCTAGTAGCACCTACAAAATTAGTGCCGTTGTCTGAATACATATTTTCACTTTTGCCTCGTCTTGCAAAAAATCGATGTAGAGCTTCTAAAAACTTATCTGATGATAAGTCACTGACAGCTTCCAGATGTAGGGCTTTTGTGGCCATGCATACAAATAAACATATGTACCCTTTGTATGATTTTTGGCCTCTTTCTTTGGAACATCTAATTTGGAAAGGCCCAGCGTAATCAATGCCAGTGTTTTGGAATAGGTAATCGCCAGTTACTCGATACACTGGTAAGTTTCCCATTAACTGACTGGCCATTTCCTATTTGTACCTGATGCAGGTAACGCATTTGCGTAGATATTTCTTCAACGTGTTGCGTAAGCCGACAATCCAGAACTTCCTTTGAATGAGGTTTCTCATAAGCATCAGTCCGCCATTTAGGGTTTCCTTATGTGCTTGGTTTATAATTAGCCAAGAAAGATGTGATTTTCCAACTACAATTGGGTGCTTCACATTATATGGCACCAATGCACTTTGGAGGCGGCCTCCCACACGTAAGACCCCGTCACCATCCAGAAATGGGTTGAGCGCTTGTAATTTACTCTTAGCTTCCAGTGGTTTCTTCGCTTTGAGTAAATTTATCTCTTTCCCAAAATCAAGCTGTTGTTGCAGTTTTATGATGACTGTTTTGGCTTGCCTTAGTTCTTCGACTGTTAGGTGTGTCGGCTGATGCTTCTTTCCTCTTGATTTTGCAATAAATCGTAATGTGTAAGCCATCACACTTATTAGGTTTTTAGTGTTTTGGCTTGCCTTAGTTCTTCGACTGTTAGGTGTGTCGGCTGATGCTTCTTTCCTCTTGATTTTGCAATAAATCGTAATATGTAAGCCATCACACTTATTAGTTTATTTATTGATGAGTACTTTGTCAATAGTGGGCTCAGGTAATTTTCTTTTGTTGTTATAGTTGCTACTGTAACAGTTTCTGGCACTTCAAGTTGTGGCCACTGATGTGGTTGTTTTGTCAACCACTCAGGCCCTTTCCACCATATGTCGCATGCTGCTAAGTGTTCCGGGGCAATTCCTCTTGAGGCAACATCTGCTGGGTTGTCTGCTGATTTGACGTATTTCCATTCGACGTTCGGCAGTCTTTTGTTTATCTCGTCTACTCTAGTTTTGACAAACTTATCTTTGCTACGCTTGTTCTTTATCCAAGCAAGCGCAATTTGTGAATCACTCCATGCTAGCGTTTTGATGTGGTTTCCTACTAATGCTTGAACTTTATCTAATAGTTTGCTGCACATAGTTCCAATTTGGGGATTGTCTTCTTGTTTTTTATTGGGTTTACTTTGCTTTTTGCTGCTAGCAAAGTGATTTTGTCTCCAACCTTTGTATACACCACCGCTGCGTACGCTTTTTCTGATGCGTCACAAAATCCATGTAGCTCCGTTGGATCAGTGTTCGATTTTCCCGACCAGCGTGGTATATTGATTTTGGCTAGCTCTGGTAATGCGCTTGCGTATTCTTGCCAGTAATTGACGAGACTAGGCTCCAGTTTTTCGTCCCAAGTTAGCGGTAGTTTCCATAGCTCTTGTATGAAGCATTTTCCTTGCAGTGTGACTGGTGTAAGCCATCCCAGTGGATCGAAGATTCTTGCCAATTGAGACAAAATTAGACGTTTTGTAATGCGCTCTAATTTTGGGAAATCGACCACAAAGGTAAACCCATACCTTTTGGGGTCCCATTGTAACCCAACTCCATCGATGAGAGCTCTTAGCTGCTCGTATTTTCCGGACTTATTTTTGATCCGAATAAGTGCAGTTGCCAGCAACGTATCTTGTCCGTTGCTTTCTTTGAGACAATTGCTGCTGAAGATCTCGTTTTTATTCGCTTCCTCGTGAAGCAAATTGTTGTGTGATTTGGTGCAATACTTGCATGCCAAATCTCTTCTGCAATCTTTTATGCAATGGGCGCCTAGGCATTTAAAGCATAGAGCGTTTTTAGTTGCGAACTCCTTGCGTTTTTTAACTGGCTCTGCTTTAAATCTTGAGCACCTTGTGATGTCGTGGCTATCCAGTTTGCAAAAACGGCATCTTTTGTAGCTCATTTTCTTCGCTTCCGTAAGCGTCTGGACGGCCCTTTTCTGTACTGCGTCTATTGAATTATATAATTGATCAATAAACTCTAGTACATCTTTCAAGGATTGAATTTCTCTGGCCCTCTTTACATGTTGCTCGTAAAGTTGTAGGACTTCTGTCGAGAATCTTCGTAGCAAAATCTGAGCGAATAGTACATCAGCATCGTTACCAATTTGGGATACATCCTTGGCGATGTGAGTACACTCATTTGCTTTATCCAAGAATTGGCGGATCCTGCTTTCATCATCGTTTTCCACTAGCTGGTTAGCGGCGTTTGCGAATATCTTACGCTTATTTTCATAGCGCTTACATATAAGTTCCCACGCCGAATTGTAGCTAGCAGACGATCAATTTAACAAATGGCTCACTACCATTTGGGCATCTCCTTTGAGGCATGATTTTAGGTAGTTCAGTTTCTTTGTGTCACTGATATCCTTCCTTTTGTGAATCATGTCGGAGAACAAATTGAAGAAATTTGGCCAGTCTTTTGGATCTCCATTAAATTGAGGAAGATCCGATTTTGGTAGCTCTGGAACGTCTTCTTTCATACTGTGAAAGACTTTTAAATTTCACCTCTAAATCTATAAGCGTTGACTGGACTTTGTTCCACAGGAACTCTAGGGTTTCTTTGCAGTCTAGAGTTTCCTCCTGGTTCATGAGCTCTAGATTGGCATACACTTCTTCAATGTGCTGCTTTAATGCTAGAGATCTTTTATCCACAAGTTCTACCATTATATCCATTGGGCTCGCCTTTCTGCGTGAAAGCATTGCTTCCTGTTGAGTATGTTTTTCCATTGATATTTCGGCTTGCATTTGCCAATTCATACTAGTGGATGGTTCGTCGGCATCTATGTCGGGGTCGGTGGCTTCGACCTTCATCAGCTCCCCTTTGTAGGTCCTGATTTTTTCCATTAATCCATCGTATATTTTCTGGGTAAAATACGCATGATGGCTTTATTAGCGTCGATTGATTGGCAGCGAATTCTTCTACCAACTTATCCACGACTGCTAGCGAATCCTTTTCAGCTATGGCTTTTAAAATGATGTCATACAAGTCTGACTGCTTCTTTAGCATTTCAATAGCTTTTCCTGACATCATCTTGTTGCGGTTGTTGTAATATTTGTATATTTGTGATTGATTTTCTTTTTGGCTTAACCCGTTGGAGGTATTTTTGTTTTGATCGCCTTGTTGATCTTGCTGTGCCTCTACTCACAGCGTGTTTTGGTAAGCCAAAAGGAAATCACTTCTTATTTAAAAAATAATTTTCCACTTTAATATACACTTGTTACAACTTTTGATATTTGGTAGTCTTATGGTACGGCTCGAAGGACCATGAACGAATACACTTGACTATGATGGTGTTTAGTTTCGTATTGATCTTTATTCTTCTGAGCCCGGGTTTATATACCCAGACTCATGCATGATTTCAACCCTTAAATCTAATGTATCTATTGCTGAGTGTGTAAGGCTCAGCATTGGGCTATTACATATTCTTATCTTATCGCTGAGTGTGTAAGACTCCGCGTTGGTCTATTAGCTATTCTTATCCTATCGCTGAGTTTGTAGGGCTCAGCACTTGTCTCTTACGTTATCTTGTCGCTAAGGGTCAGAGTCGTATTTTATTTCTAGTTTGACAGTTCACACTTTCACATGTGGTATCTATTTTATGTATGCCGTCTGTCGAGTACATAGATTGTATGTTCCCATACTTATCATATTTCTATGTTCATGCATGTTCATGAACAGACATCATTGTGGTTTTGCGGACCAGGGTTTTTAAAGCTTTCTGACACGTTGTGGCCAGCCAACCCACAAATTACCTTATTAAAAGAATTAGAGCTGCTAGAGAAGCGTAGAACTGCAATTACTATGATTGCGGTCGATGAGGTAACAAATCAAGTCATTGCATGGCAGGCATGTGTTGTGGTTGCTACGAGTAAGAGGTCGTTTATTGAAGGCACCATTAGCACATAATGCCAAATTTCCCTTATTGCTTTCAAAAAGGTGTCGTTTCGTGACGCTTTATTTGGAGCATTTGCATCGCTCTCATTGCCACGCCAATCCACTAGTACTAATGGGCCTGCTTCGGCAGCAGGTTTGGCTGGTCAATGCTCGAGAGGCTTGCAGTGCAGTAGTCCGAAAATGTGTACATTGTTTTCGCTACAAACCGAAACTCTTATCCCAAATAATGGGCAATCTTCCCGCTGATCGCTTACATGGTAATAGGCCTTTGAGATCAGTGGAGTGGACTTTTGTGGTCCAATACTAGTTTCGCTGGGAATTCGTGGAAAATCGCCAGTCAAAATGTATATTGCCATATTTGTTTGTTTCACTTCGAAGCAGTGCATCTTGAATTAACCTCAAATTCATTTCTGATGTGTTTATCCAGGTTCATTAGTCGACGTGGGCTTGTCCGGAAGCTGTATTGCGACAATGCCACCAATTTCGTGGGTGCTGCACGCACGCTGGACCTCAAGGCAATTTTGCATGGCAACACAGCGTCTATGGAAACGTTTGCTGCGGAGCGGGGCATGGAGTTTGTTTTTATCCCTCCTCGAGCGCCGCATTTTGGCGGCCTTTGGGAAGCGGCGGTGAAATCCGCGAAGGGTTTGCTGCTGAAAGCGATGGGCCACCGTGCTGGTCGAGATCGAGGCCGTACTCAACTCGCGGCCAATGGTCGCTCCCAGCAGCGAAGTGCTCACGCCAGGGCACTTCCTAATAGGGGGATTGCTCACGCCGCTGCCACTCGTGTCCACAGAAGCAGTCGACGACGCCAAGCTGACACTCTTAAAAAGATGGCAGCTGTTATTCAACACCGAGCGTCGGTTTTGGATAGAGTGGTCAAGGGACTACCTGCTCAGCCTCCAGCAGAGGTCAAAATCGACGAAGCAGATGCAGGTCGGAGCAGTCGTGCTCGTGGGAGACGACAACGCTCCTCCACAACAGTAGATGCTAGGCGTGGTAACGGAAGCCATAGCCGGAGGAGATTAGTGCGCGTAATTGTCGTTAAGACAAACAAGTAAGAAGACTCTAGTCGAGACTGCTCGACTAGGTGATACCCTGAACCCTCCAGTCTGATATTCCAATCACTCTGCACCTTTTTTAGGCACACATACATACACACGCAAATATTAGAACGCGCTCTGCTAACTGCGCAGTAAGCAGCGACTGCTCTAGGGCTGTGCGGGCAATATTAAACGAATTTGTTTGTTGAATAATTTATTTTCTAGACGTCCAATCTTAAAGAAACTTTCAGAACATACTCACAATGTTCAAATGAACACATTCCAAAGCACAAGTCTCTACTACTTGAAATACGCCTTTTACAAAGGTTAGTTGTCAAATTTAGGGGTGGGGGTAAATTTTAACAAAACCGAAATTATATAAAATACACATGAATCTACATTTAAAATTTGGAAGCTCTAGCTCTAAAGGTGGAGGCGCTATAATCAAATAACTAGCTTTCGATAGGGTTTTTAATCAATAATAAAATATCGGGAAAAGTTATCATATTTTATTGATAAACTCGATATGCGCGTAATATACACGGATCTAGGAAAAAAATTTCAAGTCTCTAGCTCTTATATCTTCTGAGATCGACGCGTTCATACATACGGACGGACAGACAGACGGACAGGGCCAAATCGACTAAGCTTATCGCCCTGATCAAGAATATAAATACTTTGTGGGTCTGCCACGCCTCCTTCTACCTGTTACATAATTTTAACAAAACTATTATACCCTGATTTCCCATTTTCAATGGGTTCAGGGTATAACAAGTAAGAAAGATCTAGTCGAGACTGCTCCACTACGAGATCCCCTGAACCCTACAAACAACTGATATTTCAATAATAATTAGCAAACACGCACGCACACACACACACACATGGAGTTCGAGTTGCGTTTTCGTGGAGTACGATCGATGTCATCGCGATCCACCGTGGACAATAGCTTGATCTTTGTTTTTCCCTGTGAAAGTGGAAAAATCTGTAGACAACGTGGTTGCTGTGGGCGCGACGCACCCAGCGACGACAAAACAAAAACAATAAAAACTTACTTCGCGGCGGTTTCGCGGAGTACCCCAGTGGTACAATCCGGTGGTGCAAGAGAGGGGGGCAATAGCGTCACTGTTTTTGGCGTCAGGGCTTTTCTCCTTCCCTTTCCTTTTAAGCGCGAAATAATTTGTCACATTAGGCGTCACATTTGTGCAAATAATAAATAATCAGGTGCATTCACTCTAACAGCTGATAGTAGTGCTGGAAATTGCAGCGGACAATCAGCTGGTCACTAACTTTGGTGAGTTGCTAAGTCTCAGCAAAGACAGCAACCCAGCTGCTGGTGTGAGGTAGCAGGTACTAAAAGTAGTGCATACTTTCGGGCTCTCGCTGTAATTAGGTTGAGTTTAAGTTACTGTGGTCTCTAAACTCAAATTATATTAGTAGGCAGTGCCCACTACAGGCTTCACGCCGTGGTAGTCGGAGCAATATGGAGGCCATGATGGAGGAGGAGCTGCAAGCTTTCGCGCGCCGTTCCTCGTTGCAGCGATCGCCACAGCAACAACAGAGGGCGTTGCCGCAGCCGTCGACGTGTACCAGTCTCCAGTGGCTGAGTGCCAGGCACCCAAGTATTTAAAAGAAGCGTTAGCTCAAATAGGAGTTACGCTAGAGGGTTTGTCTGCCCTATTTGGGGGGCAGCGTCATATAAATGCACTAATGAGGGAGGAGCTGGCTAGGCTGGTCAGTCTCCACAAGACGGCCGAAGTGTTCTGCAACCGACCGGTCAAAGACTGCGAGGTGCAGACCACGCTGGTCAAAGAAGTAGCTCAGAAGGCTAAAACACCGAGCGTTAGTGCTACAGCAGGTAGTAATACGCCCAAGCGGTCGAGGGAAGCTGCCACTGAGCAGAGGAAAACTCCCTCGAAAAAGCCTAGGCACAATAAAAGCGCAGCAAATCCAATAGAGCCAATGCTTCTACGGGCTGCAGCCGTTAAAACCAATCAGGTAGGCCGACAGACGAATCCGAACAGCTGGACGGTTGTTAAGGGACGCAAGCCGCTGCAAAAACGTTCTAGAAGCGACGCCATCGCGGTTTCAGGTGTAGGTGGTTGCAGCTATGCGGACATGCTTCGCGTGGTCAAGAGCGACCCAAATTTAAAGCATCTGAGCGGCGACGTCCAAGGTATTAGGAAGACCGCTAAGGGGGACCTTTTGTTGCAACTGAGTAGGAAGCCGGAGCATAGCGCTGAGGCTCTGCACGAAGCTGTAGGCAAAGCCTTGGGTGACCGAGCGGTAGTTAAAACACTTACCGAATCGGCTCAAATTGAGATTCGCGACCTAGATGAGTTAGCAAGTAAAGAGATCTTGGAGGCAATCAGGGTGGAGTTGAAGGATAGCTCACTCCCCATTGGGGCTATCAAATCGCTTCGGCCAGCTTTTGGTGGACAGCAAAGAGCTACGGTTGCTCTTCCAATTGGGAAAGCTAAAACTCTGCTCGAGATGTCCAAAATTAGAATAGGATGGGTAGTATGCCGTATTCGAGCCGTGGAGCAGCCTAAACGCTGTTTCAAGTGCCTCGATTACGGTCATATGGCAGCAAACTGTCGCAGCGACTGTGACCTAAAGGGCGCCTGTTTTAGGTGTGGAGAGATGGGTCACAAAAGCATGCACCAAGCCACCAAAATGTAGCCTCTGCATCCGGAAAGGTGAAAAGCAGACGGACCATTCAGCAGGCAGCTTCAAATGCCCATCTTACCGTGAAGCTGCTCGTAAAATGAAATGTTAAGGTTCTTGCAGCTTAACAAGACCTTCTTGAGCAGACCGTTAGGGAAAAATGTATAGAAGTAGCTTTTCTCAGTGAGCCCCACCACTGTATAACCAGCTGCCCTAGGACATGGTCAACTGACGTTAATGGCAAAGCTGCGTTGTGGGTATGCGGCAACTCAACGAACGTACTTTCGAATGTTAAGTCATTCAATGGGTTCGTACGCGGCCGATATGGCAACTTATGGCTTTACAGTTGCTATCTGGCCCCCAGTATGCAGCTCAGTGAATTCACGACGGTGCTCGACGAGCTTGCCGAGGATGCTAGGGGTCGGAAGGCCATTATAGCTCGAGACTTTAACTCCTGGGCGTTAGAATGGGGTAGCCTCACAACAAATGCCAGAGGTCGTATCCTACTGGAGATCTTCGCAACACTAGATGTTGCACTGCTCAACACTGGGCACGAGTACACCTTCAGTCGGGCGGGATACGGGTCTGTTATCGACATTACTTTTGTCACTACTTTTGTCACTTCATCCCTCTTTCGGGGAGCAACATGGAGTCATTGCTATAGCTATACGGGCAGCGATCATACGGCACTTCTATTCACAATAGGTGAGCCACCTGCCAGGGCGTCACCCTTGTGGAGGGAGTCGTATCGGCTAGATACTTTTGATCCCGCGGTCTTTTCTGAGGCCATTCAGTCTCTGGGCACAATTGGTAATGCTGAGGCCAGAGCATGCCAAATGGTAGCCCAAATACAGAGTGCCTGCAATAGCAGTATGCTACGCCGCAAGCAGTTCACGCGACAACAAGAGCCTACGTATTGGTGGAATGCACAAATAGGTGACATTCGTCGCAAATGCATCCAGGCGAGAAGAAGCTACCAACGGGCTCGCGGTAGGTCTACGTTTTTAGAGAAACAATTAGCTTACCAGGCAGCTAGAAGACAGTTGAAGAGGGCCATTCGGGCAAGCAAAAGAGAATTTTTTAGAGTTGTGCGACTCAGCCGAATATGACCCTTGGGGCAGGGCATATAAGATAGTAGTTAAAAGACTATACGCAGGTAGACAGGTGCAGCCTACGGATCGTCTGGAGCTTAAAACGATTGTGGAAACGCTCTTTCCAGAAAGTTTAAGCTCCATTCACGCCCCTCGGTCCGAGTCTGCTGATCAGGGCTCAATGAGCACTGAAATTGTTTTAGTCACAGAGGAAGAAATTATATTAACTCTCCGGGGTCTTAGAACCAACACTGCTCCAGGGCCGGACGGGATCCCAAATCGTGCGCTAAAGCTAGCCCTCGCCTTGCACCCTAATACGTTCGCTGAATTATTCAACGAATGTTTAATACAAGAGACGTTCCCGGCAAAATGGAAAGCCCAGAACCTGGTGTTGCTACCCAAGGCTGGCAAACCACCAGATGAGCCATCCTCATACAGACCGATCTGCCTCTTAGACACCATGGGAAAGGTGTTTGAGAAATTGATCTGCTCCAGACTGGAGACTGCGATTACTAGCGCCGGAGGCCTGTCACCAAACCAATTTGGATTCCGGAAGGCCCGGTCAACAATGGATGCGCTAAACAAAGTTGTTGGTCTGGCCACCTCCGCCATTCATGGCACAAGATGGAAGCATGGGACGAAGCAATACTGCATTATTGCGACCCTGGACGTAAAGAATGCCTTCAATACAGCTAGTTGGGATATGATACTGAATGCGCTGTCACAATATAATATCCCTAAATATCTTAAAGAAACAATAAAGAGTTACTTCAGAGGAAGAACACTGGTATACAATACGAGTGAGGGTCCCCAAACTCATACAGTGTCAGCTGGAGTACCCCAAGGCTCAGTGCTGGGGCCTCTCCTATGGAATATCATGTACGACGGCGTACTGCGCTTGGAACTACCAACAGGTGCGCACACCATCGGCTTTGCTGATGATGTAGCTGTCGTAGCCATAGGAAAGGAACTCAAAGATACAGAGGATATGTGCAGCGAAAGTATCAATCGCATACGAAGCTGGTTGACTGGAGCTGGGCTCGAGCTAGCGGCACACAAAACTGAAGTTGTCCTAGTCAGCAGTCGCAAAAGAGTGGAAACTGCCAATATAAAGATCGGCAGCGTCACCATTGCGTCAAAGAGGGCGATAAAGTATCTTGGTGTCATGATAGACACAAGATTAACTTTCCGCGAGCACTTAGAGTATGTGCAAAAAAAGGCAGCTGATTCTTGTAGAGCTCTCTCGAGAATTATGCTTAACACGCGGGGACCTAAACAGCAACGACGTCTCCTTCTAATGAGCGTCATTAGGTCCGTCATCCTCTACGCTGCGCCCATATGGGCAAGAGCGATGGCAACGCCGAGCTACAGCCGGGGCATTTGCGCGATCTACAGACTGAGCGCAATCAGAGTCAGCTGCGCTTTCAGGACTATCTCCGATGACGCGGCGCTCGTCATAGCTGGTATGGTACCACTGGAGTACTTGGTCGCCGAAGCCGTGGAGCGAAATTCGCACGCGCGGTCAACCGCAAGCACGGCGAGGTAAACTTCTACCTTACGCAGATCCTCTCGGGACATGGATGCTTTCGGAGCTATTTGAAGCGCTTCGGCCACGAGGAATCTGACGAGTGCCCCTGGTGCGAGCGAGGGCACGTGGAAGACGCCAACCACATTCTTTTCGAATGTGGACGGTTCCTGGAGGAGAGGCGTCGTTTGGAAGAGGCAGTGGGCCGCTCCATCAGAGCGGACAACATTGTCAACACCATGCTGGAATCGGAGGAAGCTTGGGAACAAACAAGCACCTTCGCGGCCACAGTGATGATGGAGCTCCGCAGAGTCGAGCGAATGAGAAGTCGAGCTGTCCCAGGCTAAGGTAGCGCACAGTGCTTGCGAAGCAATGCTTTACGGCCGTCCCGCAAGCATCGCGCACTATCCTAGCCACCACGCAACTTGCACCTTGTATTATTATATAAAAACTGTTAATAAACGAATAAAAAAAAAAAAAAAAAAAAAAAAAAAAAAAAAAAAAAAAAACACACACACACATACATACAAATACACGCACATACACACGCAGACAAACAAATGCACACACATACACATACAAATAAAAACAAGTAAGAAAGCTCTAGTCAAGACTGCTCGACTACGAGATCCCCTGAACCCTTCGAGCAACTGATATTTCAATAATAATTCACACATACACACGCACACACACACACACACACGCATACAAACAAACACACGCACACACACACACACACACGCACACACACACACACACACACACACACACACACTCACACGCATATACAGGCGATTGCGCTTAGGTTGCGCTGCAGTGTTGGCAATATTATGAGAATTTATTTGTGGAATAATTTAATTTCTAGACGTACGATCTTAATGAAACTTTCAGAACGTAATCAAGATGTATAAATGTATGTGTATACCGAAGCTCAAGTCTCTAGTATTTGATATATGACTTCTACAAAGATGAGGGTGAGGGGGTGGATATAAGGGCGGGGGGTAAATTTTAACAAAAACCGAAATTGTATAAAATACGTCTTAATATATATTTAAAATTTGGACACTCTAGCTATAATGATGTAGGAGATAAAATTTTTTAACTGACTTTCGATAAGGTTTTTTATCGATAAAA